>NW_010114729.1:0-5830 GCF_000699245.1 Pterocles gutturalis | reverse complement strand
TACTTACAGGAGTCACCACTGTAGCCCTCCGCATCTTTTTTTATCACACATCCAAACATCAGAAAAGGACTCACCCCGTGTTTTTAACTTCTTATGTTTCCTACCTCTCTGCATCACATAACTCCAACTTCTCCCAAAGGCAAGTGTTCCCTGCCTTACAGTTCTAGCCCAGTAGAGAATATGATTGGTACACCAACAGTTTAAGAGATGTGCTTGTGACTCTGCCATGGGGTACATGGCTGCAGGTGCTGGCAACTCCGTCTTAGCAGTAGATTAATTTTATAATCTGAAGTCTGGTATTTTTAGTAGATTTTTCTAGATTTCTTTTCCTTACTTGTAATTATACTTTTTGAAGCGCATTTATTTCATAAACCCTGCTTTGCTTTTTATATTTCAATAGAATAATAGAATCATAGAGTACCTCAAGATGGAAGGGACCTGTAAAGATCATTGTGAAATATGTTCACAATGATTCATGTCAATATGAAACAATGAGACCATATAATGGGACGTCGCCCTCTTTGTGAGGGTGGCCTTTGAGTATTTAGATTGTCCTTGTATAATCGTGGGTAGTGGAATGGTATGTATATAGTTCATGTCCTGTTGCCAATTTAATGTTAATTACACAGTATTAAGTGTGAAAAGCTTGAGGGGAGGGTCTGGAAAGTTACTGGAAAGTTAATTATACAGTGTTAAGAAAGTGTGAAAAGCTTGTGGGGAGGGTCTGGAAAGTTACCGGAATGTTAATTACACAATGTTACTGGAACTTATTTGCATAGACCTGCCTGTTATTATGAATATGTAACACAGAGGGGCAGAACCACCGAGGGACCCCCAGAAACTCCTAGAAAGTGAAGAGAGCATGCACTGAAGGTCATTTACATCGACCCACCTCTTCATGAATATGTATGGACATGAGGGATAAAAACGGGAAACAGGAAATGTAATGTGCGCGTGTTTCTTGGTAGAGCAGAGGCTCCGACCCACGTGCCCAGTGCTGTTTGCTTGCCTTTTATTTGCTCAATAAATTGAAAATTTATTTGGTATCCCATTTGGGACTAAATCATTTATCACAATCATCAAGTCCAACTCCCAGTGGCTCATTTTTGAGCATAAGATAGCCACGTATTTGTGTCAGAGCTAACCAGTATAGTGAAAATTTGTAACTGTACCTCAAAATACCCTGTGTTCCCTGTCACAAAGGAAATGCCAGCTCTGATCTCCTTCAGTGCAGATACCTTGTGCCTGTGTTGTACAAAACAAGGTCTCAATAGAACAGAAAATCTCCATGCATGGTGTTTAGCATATCCAAGACTATATCTTAAATGCATAGTTATCTCATAAGCCTTTCTTACTCAGGCCCTTGTCACATACCCCAAACACACTACTTGTATACCTCACATACATTATACTGAATTTCCCAGCTAAACAGACACCCTAAGTCTTCGTGGACTATGGCACCTGGCCACTTCATTTAGTCCTATTTTTCATTTTTGTTATTGATCAGGAGTTAAGTTTCTGATTCCTTTGTAGAAGGGAGCCAGGTGCACCATCTGAATATACACCTGGAAATTTCTGCCTTGGAGCAGCTACCACAGCTATTGCTTTAGGCCAGATTTAGCAGTATCACATGTATCAGTCACAGGCATGGATGACTTGTTAGATCTTGAAAACACAAGCATTCTTACTAGGATCATGCAGGGGTTTTGGCTGACTGATGACCTGCTGTCAAACATGGAGGATCAATTAAAGGTGACAATGACTGTTACCATGGACATCATGTCAGCCTTTTGTAGTCTAGGTAAGAATACAAACAACAAAACAAAGTTATCTTCCCTTCAAAACAAACTCAACCTGTTTTCCTTCTGTCTTATTCCTCTTCCAAAGCCTTCCAAATAAGAAAAAAACCCCACCCTTTACCTTTCTTTCTGCCCCTGTTCTTCTTTTGCAGCCCTGAAAATACTTTGTTTTCCTCTATCCAAAACTAGGGAAAAAAGGTGGGGGTTTTTTCCTCTCTTCCTGTCAAAAAGACGGTAAGATGTACTTCCCCCGTCACTGTCCTTTGACAACAATCCTGCATGGATTGTTACTGTTCTATGAGTCATACCTGAATATCCTGCAATCTTCATGCTCTTTTATCCACTTACTATAATTTTTCCCCAAAATAGCCATGTATGTATGGGTCCAACATTGAATAAAAGGTCATGGTCACTCACACCAAACCCCACCTTGTGATCTGGATAGTCCTGAGCTGTGCTTTCCTTGCTTAGCCACAGTGCTATGTCCTAGGACAGGTTAATAAAGTTGCAAAGGCAAAAAAGCAGAGCACAGCTAAAGTAAAACTATGTCTTTATTGGATAAAGCAAATACAAACCTCTCTGGAGTTCTGTAAAATATAATAAAAATAAATATGTTTTGCGACATAGCCAGGAAATTCATCTACTTGTATCCAGAGCAGATCCGTTGCAGCAGACAGAGACCTTCTGGCCAAAGGCTACTAGGGTAGCTTTTGGCTTGTTGGCGGCATCAGTAGAATTATGAGATTTGGCAATGTGGGAATGCCACATCGCAATGTAGTGCCAAGGTTTCTGCCTATTCCTGAGCCTCCTTTGCTGGGAATCCCCATGGTGGCCTTCACCATAAATACTGAAAGGACCTGGTATCCAATCTGCAGCACCTGTCAGCAAATATTTCCATTGTCTTTTACCACTGTCTCATTGGCACCAGGGCCAGTGCCTTGTCATTTGAATAATCTGGGGCAAAGAGAGCAAGCATCTCTTTACTAGTGGCTGGAAACGTACAATATTCAGCACTGTTGCCCAAATCAGTCTTCCAAATGAGCATTCACTTGCCACTGTCCTTCGAGGGTATGCCTGGAGGTGCCAAAGCACTTTGCAGGTGCTTTACAGCATTTTTTTTTTCCAGCCTTGACCCTCCTCTGGTAATTTGGCCATGAACAGGGGCTTAGAAGATGTGCAGGAGACAGATGAGTGATGTCATTGGGAATGACTTTGTAAAAACTCTTTGAAACTCTTACAAATTTGCCATCTGTCAAATACGGTGTAATTTGAAGAAAAGGTGAGGGAAACAGACGTAAATAGACTGTTGAAACTTAACAGCACAATGGGAGTTGGAAAAAAGACTAAATACGAATTAAAACTATCTAAACTCATGCTCCACATTTATGTAAATAAGATTTATGCAGAGAGTAACAGGAAGGTCAGCATCACTCAGCTGACTGTATAACCTCATATTACCAATGTACTCCCGCTTGACTTGTTAGAGTAAATATACTTCTGACTCCTGATGCTAGAACTTATTAAATCTGTAAAGTTTCCAGGCTCATGGACAGGTTCCGCCTTTCCTTAGTAACCATAAGCAAGTTGCCACCAAAATCCTGAATGAAGAGAAAATAAACAGGTAAACACCCCAAGTGTGCTTGCCAATGGCTTCAGCCCTTATTGCCCTGTGAGGAGAGTGAAACAAGGCATCTCTGTGATTCAGTTAAGAGTGGAATAGCCTGTTTTATGCTAGTTTAATAACCTTCCATACTACAGGAAATGGAATCCAGAAGTGTATTTATTTCATTTAGGGGCAGATCATGGACTGCAATATCAGGGCAACACCTAAGTCCTTTACAGAAGAGAATACTGCTTGTGACTGCCTACCACCCTGACATTAGATAGGAAGACCCATTGGAACATGACTATATTTTTGAAGCATGAGAATTTTACCAGAATGTCTCATGCAGACAATTAAGGAGTGAGCAAAAAAAAAAAAAACAGGGAAAATGAGCACATGCTAAAGTTAATGGTATTTAATTTCCCTTAATGGAAAATGCAGCTTACACTGACATGGTCTGTCCTGCTGCTCTCAGAAAAAAACAATCTTGTTTCTTTAGTGGAGTTTGATAAGTGAAAGAATCATACTTTCTCATTTCTACAAGGGTCGTTTATATGTTAATTGTGGTCGAATTATGTTTGTCAACACAGAAGCAAAGAAAGTTAGGAAACACAACTAGCTGATGCCAAAATGAGATGGCATGTGTACAGTTGACAGGGTCAGGGTACAGATTACTGAGGCACCACAGGAAAATTTGAAGAGAGAAAAAACTATTTACAGAGAAATACCCAGTATTTTAAAGAAAAAGTCGTCAGATCCGGTGCCTATCTCCTACATGTTGATTTCAGTTGCCTTTTTTTCTTTTATTTATTTTGTATGCCAAACTCTCTCTGATATGAGGAAGAAGTGTACAAAACATTACCCCTGCAATTCATAAAGAACATAGTCTTTTGCTTTTTAATAAAATATGTTAGTATTTAAGACTGGTAAAACAAGAATCCGCATTAATTTTAACATTAATAATTCAGCAGACTTCATGCATATCATCAAGTAAATAATATAGAGGCAGGCTAAAGCCCTAATAGAAAAGGCAAACAGCACACAGATATGGGATGCAATTTAACAAATTTAAGTCAAGTCTGCTGGTTAACAGTAGTACACAGAGAAACAATGTGCCTCTGTGACTACAAGTAGAAATGGCCAAACAAGGAAATCACTGACAGATGAGGAAATTCTGGATTGCTTTCTCAGATTGTGTAAATCAGGATGCAGCAAACACTGTGAATCTGACCCATGAATTTAAAGAAGATTCTTCCCTTTTTTAGCTTGCAACTCTTGTGTTATTTTTGCAAAGGTAAAAATGCAGAATATATAAAAGAGAAAATACCCATGTAGAAATACAATAACCTTAATATTGTGTTGTCCCGAGCATCATATTGTAGTTACACTTTTCATTAAAATGTAATAAGATAGACATTTATCCAGCATTGTTTTGACTGAGTACTGTTTAGAGCAGGTTCATTTAAGCCTTGTGCAGAAATTGACTTCCTTTTGTTAATGCTAATAATTGTTTTGATTTTTTATTGGATTTACTGTTAACAGTATTTTTTCTCAGCCACCTGTCACTGCTCATTAAAACTCTTTTCTTTGACTATTTAATCAAATACAATTGATATTCATTAAAAAAAAATTAAACTGCACTGTAAGATAGATAGGATAAGTAACATTTTCAAGAGCATCTTAGTCCAAATTTTCAAAAGGGTTTCAAAACCCATTACTTCTAAAGGGATAGGTGCATAAACTTCTACTTGCATTTGGCAGTAGTGATTTTCAGACATATGTAAGAATGTAGAAATAAAGAAAGGCTTTAGGGGCATATGGAGCATGCACTGAGGAGAAATTAGAAGTAGATCACACAATCAGAGTTATACTGGGAGAGCTGCTCACCACCTGAAGTGAAATTATGTGTCTGAGCTCTGGCTTGTAGATCCTTGAAGGTCCTGGTTCTGAGAAGTTAAAATCAAACCCAGAAGAAGTAGGGGAGAAGCTGACCTGCCTTTTAATTTATTTCATGTGATTTGAAACCGATGAGTTATGAAAACATTGTAAGGAAGCATCTTACAATACTTCTTTATATTTTATACATTTTATGGGAATAGTAAACAATATTTGATTTCTGTTCCTCTAAACCACATTACTCATATATATCAATCTTCATGGACCTTAAAGTAATTACAGATGTAATTACATAAAAATTACATTACAGATGTAATATTACATAAAAATATCTGTTAAATTGCTGCCTTGTTATCGCTTGTTTTCAGGTAAGCGTTCCTTATAAGCCCTTTTACTGTGTTTAGATTTAGAAGGAGGCTAGATACTTCTGCTTGAATTATGCTGTATCTAGTGCTAAAAGTACTGGCACTGTCAATAATTAATATGAGAGATCCTCTCACTGTACTCCCTGATAAAAGTGTGCCTCCCCATC
>NW_010114728.1:0-802 GCF_000699245.1 Pterocles gutturalis | reverse complement strand
GATCCGGCCTTGCACGAGGAGCTGGGTTCAAGCAAAGACCCAGCCTTGCACGAGGACCTGGCCTCGCACGAGGATCTGTGGGGAAGCGAAGATGCAGCCTTGCACGAGGATCTGGGCTTGCACGAGGATCCGGCCTTGCACGAGGAGCTGGGGTCGAGGAAAGACCCGGCCTTGCACGAGGACCTGGCCTCGCACGAGGATCCGGGGGGAAGCGAAGATGCAGCCTTGCACGAGGATCTGGGCTTGCACAAGGACCTGGCCTTGCACGAGGATCTGGGGGGAAGCGAAGATGCGGCCTTGCACGAGGATCTGGTCTTGCACGAGGATCCCGGCTTGCACGAGGATCGGGGGTCAAGCAACACTGCGGCCTCGCACAGAGACCCGGCCTCGCACGAGGATCTGGGGGCGAGCGAAGATGCGGTCTGGCACGAGGACTCGGTCTCACACGAGGGACTCAGCCTTGCACGAGGATCCAGCCTTGCACGAGGATGTGGGCTCAAGAAAAGACCTGGCCTTGCACGAGGATCTGTCTTCGCCCCAGGAGCCAGCCTCGCACGGGGGCCTCACTTCCCACCAAGCCCCATCCTCGCACGAGGACCCGGCTTCTCACGAGGGGCCCATCCTCACCTGGAAACCCAGCTTTGCACGAGGATCCCACCTTGCACGAGGGCCTGACCTCACCCAGAGACCCGGCTTTGCACGAGGACCCCGCCCTCGCACGGGGATCTGCCATCGCACGAGGACTCCGCCCTCGCACGGGGATCTGCCCTCGCACGAGGATCCGGCGTCGCACGAGGACCCC
>NW_010114727.1:0-893 GCF_000699245.1 Pterocles gutturalis | reverse complement strand
CGGGAGCTGAGCTTTGTGTTTGTCTTAAAGTAAAAAAATAAAAAAAAAATAAAAATTAAAACAAATAAAAACCCAAACCCTTGCTCTGATTGAAGCGAATGGATTTTAAAGCTGCGCCGGGTATGTGATGTCTGGTCGATGCATTTCAAGTGATGTCGATTTTCTGGTTTTTGGGCAGATTAACGTGAAGCCGGTAATTTACTGTGAGAGCGACAGCGACGGGAAGGCTGGACGGTCACTGCTGACACGGGTTGAAATTCAGAGCTGGAGCTTTTCATGCAAGCTGGAGCACAGATGCTGGGGATAACGTATTGTCTGTCTATTATACAACACAACATTATCTGCTCGCCTTTGGCACGGCTTTAACTACTTCGTTCCTAGTGCCCCCCAAGAGCATATCCTGCACAAAGGGGCTGTTGCTGCTGTCTGTGCCACAAGGATCTTCTCATCACTCCTGTCCTCAAAGCAGGGATAAGATGCCCCATCCCTGGAGGGGTTCAAGGCCAGGCTGGATGAGGCTTTGGGCAACCTGGGCTAGTGGGAGGTGTCCCTGCCCATGGCAGGGGGTGGCACTGGGTGGGCTTTAAGGTCCCTCCCAACCCAAACCATTCTGTGATTCTATGATTCTACAAGATTCCCCCAAATCTTGTGGCTGTAGACACCCAGCAGCTGGTCCTGCTGGGATATACTGGGATCCAGCTGCACCGAGCGATGGGTACACCAAGTCAACCCCAACAGCTTCTCCTGTGGGAGCCAGGAGCTGCCCAAGCCCCCAACGAGAGCTGGTCCTGGCGTGGCCGAGCTGTCCCACCACCACAACTTGCTCCAGAGAGACTTTTGGGGCAGTCTGGGGATATCCAGCAATCTCATAGAATCATAGGATTATGGAACAG
>NW_010114726.1:0-11479 GCF_000699245.1 Pterocles gutturalis | reverse complement strand
CCCTCTGGATTCCTGGTGCACTCCTATGCCGCTTGCTCTCTTTGGCAAGGCTGTTGTGATCAGCTATACCTGCAGAAAGCAGGCTGGAGCCTTCTCTTTTCCCATGTAGTGATGTAGCAAGACTTAGGAGACACGGTATAAATTTGTTTCAGACATGTGAAACTGCCCCGAGAGGACAACACAGCCCAAAATTAAGTTGTGTTGCTGTTACAGAGATTTGTCACATCAACAAGATGGAGTTCCCTACCTTTGGATGCTAAGTAGGATCAAGTGTGCAGAACAAATCATACCTAGAAGGGAAATAAAAATAAATTATCGCCTTAAACACAGTACAAGAAATACACCCCACAAGTCTTCCAAGGTAGCAGAACAGAGAGAGCTGTGTATGAGTTCTGTTTGAGAATTCCCAGAACAACAACAAAAAGTTCTTAGCTTTGTCCCAAAGTGTGCCTCTTATTACTTGCTTTCTTGCAGGGGCAGGTGCCTTCCAGACAGTGAGAAATGGATTTGCTGTTGTGACCCTCAGCCACTGACACGAGGGAGCAGGGTACTTTCTGAGCAGTAACAGCCTTGCCACTTCAGCACCATCTCAGGGATCTCAGAGCATTCGCAGACACGGAGAAAGAACACCACTGCCTAGCACCTTTTTGAGGAAGCTGCTTTTAGCTTGATTTTACTGGTGGAGAAACCAAAGCATGAAGAGGCCAAGATCAAGAACATGAGCACTGCACTCACACTGGGGTTACGCTGCTCGGTCCCACAACGGCTAAATACAGGCTAATGGGGGGACAGTTCACATTTGTGCACCAAGTGATTTGCCTGAGATCTTACAGGTAGTGTTTTCTGCCCCAACTAATGGACCACTTGTGGGACAAGCTACTGCGTCATACCAGTAAAGGCAGAGGCAACTGTCTCTCTGGAGTTCAGCAGATCTGGGAAGGGAATCTAAGCCCCAAACCTCAGTTTTCTCTTGACACTACTTGACCATGATCTTTGTTCTCGCCTATTTATTCTCCAGAAACGCAAGCTCTGGGAGCCATCCCTGCTTCTTGCTCTAATGAAGGAGGCAGATAGACATACCCATCAAACCCTCTCATTTAGGCTTTCAGGCTTAGGCTCTTATTCTTAATGCTTCTGATTGCTCAAGATGACAGGGGAAAAATCACTTTCTATTATCACCTAATGAACCAAGGAGAATGCTTGGAAGAGGCTCTGGGAGGCACAGGCTTTCTCTGTGAAAGCTCTAACAGGATTCTGGAGGGAGGTCAGGTGAGAAGAACCGTTCGCTCTTACACACCTAGAAACCTTCATGCCTGGCACACCTGGAACTGCACTGAGCTCTCTGCAAGGCTTCAGAACTACTTCAGACCTCCTTTGACTCCATCTACTTTGTAACTTGGCTTCGCAGGACTGATTTCTTTTCACTTTTTACAGGGGAGTGGGTATTTTTTTCTCAAACCCTTTTTTCTTTTTTACAGCTATGAAGGTTACTCTTCTTCTTCCACCTCCATTCCAAATGGCAACTTCACCTCCAAGTGCAGAGAGGGCTTGGCCGCAGCCTTCTCCAAAGACAAGTCTCCATGCTTCATCCAGGAGGATCACAGGAGAACAGAACAAGCGTGGCCTCACTCAACAAGCGTGGGGACTCAAGAAGCACAGGTTCAAGCTGATCCTAACAGTCTCTTACAAACACTAGAAGTTACTAACAAGTCCTCCCTCCCCTCCCCACTGCAATGAAGAACAAGAGCTCTATCTGGGTGTCTGAGTTCAACAGCAGGAGTCTAAAGTTGTTCAGCCCCAGTCTCTTAACAGTGGAGCTGTCAGGATTAGTGCAAACAGATCCACCACTGGAGAGCGGATCAGAGAGATCTAAGGAAATCCATGCACACATGGTCAGAGAGAGAACCAGGTATACTTCGCAAATTCCACACTGAGGAACTGGAACATGTTTTCAAGTCTGGGGGCAGGACTCACCATGTCTGTCTGTTGTGTGTTTCCACAGCCGCGAGCAAAGCAAAAGCATGATTCTTCATTTGCTCACAGAGGCACTACCACAGCAAACACAGTAAATAGTGATCATTTTCCGACATTTAGTTCTCCACCTCTGGAATATGTCATGTTGAATTGAAATAAAACCTGGACCCTTTATTTCTCTCAGGTCAAAATGTGTCAATAACTGCAAAGAGCTCGCTGTGCTGTAAAGCATCTTACAAGAAGAGATGGTGCTTCAAGCACAGGTCTGAAAGTCAAGAGATGAGGATTTTCCTCCTCATTCTATCACCAGTTTCATGGACAAATTAGTTATCCTGGATATGCCTCCATTATTCTATCCATAAAAGGAGGGGAAACTTCCTAAATGGGATTTGTTATTTACAGGTGTGACAGCAAACCTCCGAGTTTCTAACTGAGATCAAAGGTCCTTTGTGCAAAGTGTTTTAAAAACCCATTGCAGATGCAGGCCCTGCCCCTTTACAGGAAAGACAGGTTGAGACTGGGCGGAGAGAGACACCCAGGTACATGTAAAATGACCAGCCTGAGTTCACAAACCAATCCAGAGCTTCTGTCTTTGCAGGATTCCAGCACAGACACTGCACGTGCCATGTCTGGCACCACCCAAGCTGAGCTGAACGAGCAGATACACCGTCCTCTCAGCACAGCTGCATCCACAGCCCTGGCCTTGCTGTAGCAGGTCTGTAGCATGAGTTTCTCAGAGTTCAAAAGGAACTATGCCAGCAAGGTTCTGTCCTGTACACCAGAAGAGCTTAGATAATAAACCAGGACTCTCAACCATTGGTGTAGCATCCACTGAGTATGTTGTTTCCCCAGAGATGTATGTTGGGGCGCTTAGCCTTTTATGACTGCAAGTGAACAGCTCCCCTCCCTACTTCTCTATCTTTCCTCAGAATTACCCTGATATTATCACACCAGTGATGGAAAGCAACAACTCCATCCTTACCAAACCACTGAGCCCACCAAAAGCCAGGGAAGGAGACCAAACTGTGTCCCGTGCCAGCCATGTTCATGCCCGCCCCAGTCTTTCACAGCCCCAGAGGACATCAAAGCTGTCTCACGGCCAGGACTCACTGCTTTCTGTCTTTTATTCCTTGCCAGGTGTAGCCCGGCTCTATGCTCACCGCATGTGAGCAGCCAGCCATGCTGCCAGAGCCATGCTCAGCAGGATCCGTAGGGGAGGTAATAGTAGCCTCAGGCCAGACTGCTTCATTAGGAGAGATATTTGACAGCCCGGCAGCACGAGCAACAGCAGGGAGGGCACAGGTGGGTATTCGGGAGAGGAGAACACTGGAAAAGGCTCTGCCTCTCAAAAAATGCTTTCTCAGGAGCTGCTGGGCTCTACCCTTTTTAATCCCATTGATCCAGAACACTGCCTTTTACACCAATTTATTGTCATGCAAAAGGAGCACCATGGAATTCAGAGTTTTTTCTGTCTTTCTTCAAAGTAGGGTCATGGTAGGATGAGTTTACACAACAAACCAGAGGTGTAAATTGCATACATCCCTATGTAATGCAGGCGTTTTGTCTGCTTCCAAGAGAACAGCCTGGGAGCCTCAACGGTGGCTCAAGGTACTCTCTTCTCATCAAACTATTTTCACAAAATACCTCTTCCAAACCACCTTCCTTACAAGTGCCCTGTAGAGCTACGTGACCACTCTAAGCAGACCAGTATTCAAAAAAAAAGAAAACCAACCAGAGGAATTAAATGTGCGTTGGGGAGAAGCGAAGGAAGTTTTATCTGGTTAGCAAGGACTCTAACTGTAAACCAGCTGCTCCCTTCTTCTAAATAATTAATAACTTCCCAGGCACGGAACACATTTTCTGTTCTCTCTCCGACTTGGTAGAGTGGTTATGCTGTGAACACTCACCTGGCCTGTAGCTCGGAGAGCTTCGCACGCTGCTACACACACTGCACAGCAGGAACCACCCTGGCTGTGCACTGAGTGACCGTCTTCTTTTGTGACGTGCAGAGGATACGACACTGGAAAGCCTACCAAAGGACAGAACGACTGATTCATCTCTCTTCCTTACTGGTTGAAGTTCAGGTACGTTGTGGTAACTTACATCAGAATCAGCCCTGAGATTTCTACAACAAGAAGTTTAAAGTGAACAATCCTTTTCCCCCATAACTTAGCAAGAGATTGCCCTTCTCTGCAAAGGTTTTGGAAAAGAACAAGTTTAGCTACGCTCAAGTGATGCCTCCATGATGTAAAAGAAGCACTTACAGAAATCATCAGCGGAACCCAAGTTGCTGTTACAGTACCCATTATCTCTGACCCTTTACTTTCAAGGCAAGAGCTGCCTTCCTTGCAGTTCCAGCCGCTGGACAGCATCCCTGTGCTTCTCTCTGCATTAACTATACTTCTTTGCACATTCTGCAATTAAAAATGCATCTTTCTCCCTTGTCTTCTCCTCTCTCCTCAGCGGTTATTTATTGCTAATTTATAACTGTTGCAAAAGACCTGAGATACCAGAGTTGCAATGCAGAAGAAAGCCTCCACCAGATTCTCTCCTTTTTTCCTAAAGCCTCTGTTTGTACTACTCTGTTCTGTTCCACTGCTAAGAAAAACTCACTGTCTCAAGATATGGTGAAATGATGGTCATGTTGTATCAATCTAAAGCTTGGCTGTGTCCCAACACTTGTAGATCGCTCCTTGCGACTCCGCTTCCCTAACCTCCTGCACGCCGCCCCTCCTACGATCACAGTAACAACAAGATCCACTGAAAAACTGATTGTCCAAGAATCTGGGTATGGCTGGAATCCACTGCTGAGTTACAACAATTAAGAATTAGTCACCACTGAAAAGAAGATAACTTCAGGTGTGCCATCCCAACGTCAAACAGTGTCATACAAGAATAAGCCAAGGCTTCCTCCCTGAATTCACAAGTGTATACAAACACGTGTGCACAAACAGAGCACTTTTTTTTTTTAGGTTAGGCAGGTGAATTTTGTTAGCTAATCCTTTGGAAGCAATGTGTCAGAAGAGTCTACAGTAATCAAGGTCTAACTGCTTCTAACACATTCTAGAAAGATCAAATTAAAGACTAGGTAGGACCTGCCTTGACCAATTTAGGCGGTGCTGAAGGACACACTACCTTAGCTGGCTTACGGCTTTCAAACACATTAATTAGAGCTAACATGTTCTAAAGTCTTTAAATCATTGGGCATCTCTGCAGACAGGTTTTGTATTGTTCTAATTCTCCTCCTTTCTAGAAATTGATGTAGTGCAGCCAATGCCCTAGTAAAGCTGGGATTAGCATACGTCACCTCTCCGCTGGTATAACTGCACCCCACTAGAGAGCTGTGCACATCCCACCAAGAATGTTTCTGAACAATAAACTTTATGCATAGCTAGCCCCTAGTCAGGGCTGTGTCAATATTGCAGTTCCAGATACGACTCGAGCAGGTGTCCTTCTGCCATAGCTAAACGTGATTAAATTAACCCTTGGAGAAGACATCACACAGGAGCTCCATCACCAGGGACCTACGTTTCTGTAGGGAATTCTCCCTGAAGTTAGTGCTGCTGTGCTTTCTCTGCAATTGTTTCATGGACTATCTAGGTCGGTGCCAGTACAGGAAGGCAGTCGTAACTTTGGGGTCACTGTGACCATAATTCTTACACGGTCCCTTCTACACATACGTTGTATTTAAGCAAAACAGACCCAAAGAGATTCCTACAAACAGTGACAGGTATGAGCAGAGTCTCCAGTGAACTCACAGAGGCAAACGCACATAAAAACTTTGTACTCGCTACTCACTTGCACCTCCATCATTATGAATAAATGCTGGGTCAGGACCACATGAAGCCTTGTCTTGTTTGGGTTTGCTTTTCTTTTCTTTTAAATCTTACATTCCTAGAAAAAAAGACTTGTTCAAGTAAACTTGTTGCCTTGACTACACCACAACAGAGTGCTTTAATCAAACAAAAACTTAGATAAGACATAAGAAAAGAATAGCAAAAGCAAAACAAAGGGAATTTCCAAAAATATGTAAACAGGCATTTATATATTTGAATCTTACAGTGATTTGGGTTCCTTGGAAGAAGAGCAACTTTTCTGCTCCTTCTCTTGTGTTGCTTCATAGCAAATGCAGCATGCTTGTGGACAAGAGAAGCTGCAACTAGTTAGCACCAAGTTTTATTGTTTGTCAAACTTCCAAACTTGAACTTTTCTACATGTGGAGTCAGGCATTCCAACTTCTATTTCTGCCTATCTTGCTTCACTATGTGACTGCAGCAATTCACCTAGTGACTCCAAACTCAAGTTCTTCGCTCATAAAATATAGAGAAAACATCCCTGTAAAGCAGCGTTGGGAAGGACAACTCTTGAGGTGTTCACACTCCTCATTCATTTCTATCTTTCTATATCTCCATTTTTCTCAAGTTCAATAACTCAGTCACTGAGCAAAACCAAGTAGTTGTGAGCCATAACACACCACAAGCGGCAAATGCAGAAATGTCAGAGCAAGCAGTTTACAAGTAATTTTGATGCCTGATGCCTAAAATTGTTCATCTAAACTCTTTGGCAAATACTTAAAAATAACTATTTTGTTCGCAGCAGGAGAAAAGGATTCTGTTTCTCATCCACCTTCCTTGCCTCAGCCAAAACTAATCTGCATCCAGGCATGGCACAAATTTTTTTCACTCCCTCTTCAGATTCAAAAGGCACACATGCAAATAGACACATGGTCAGCACACACTCAAAAAAAGACTCTGGACACTGAACCTTTAAAGCTTTGCTCCAGGAGGAAAGGATAAAAAGGCATTTCAAACATGGTACTGTTTGCAAAAGCTCTTCCTTTCATCCCTTGTCTGTAGCACAGAGTTAGCAATAGTTGCAGATAAATTGATGGGAACAGCTCCAGTCCTGTGGCAACTGACACCCACAGTAGTGTGACAAGCCTGGCACCGAGGGTCATCCATTGTTAGACGCAGACGCACAAAGATGCACAGGCATGTGTGCTCATAAAACAGATCCTGGGTAAACAAGAGAGCTAATTTTTCTTTGTTTTCTGCCCTGAGAAAGACAGGAAGAGCTAAAATATCAAACCTGGGGTTCTGCATGTATCAACTGCTAAGAGACAGGCTGTTGAAATATTAGTTTGGCTTTATGGGAGCAGCCATCAGAATTTCAGTCGTTAACATTTCAGCCATATGGCAACTTGCATCTCACCCTCAGCAGACTAACAGATGGGCCAACAGCTGAAGGGGCAAAAAGCTGGGTTCCAACACACATTGCATTTTTCACTACCTGGGAAAAACTTTGAAGGAAGTCGGGGCCAATCACTGAGGATGAGCGGTGGAGGAAAGAGATCTTCTAAGTTTCTGTCTTCACTTTTAAGTACATCAAGCACACAGACACTCCTCACACGTACTCTGCACCCAGGAGCAATGCTGGTACTAGCCATCGACCACTGCATATAGGTTAAGGCTGCACTGACCCTAAAATAAAAATCCTAATCCATTGCAAATATCCAGAAGACACTGCAGTCTACTACCAGCCAACTGCTTGTTACTTTCCTTCAGTTGTTAAGGTGTCTGTCTCTGTGGTATGGTCTCTAATCACAATTAAAGCAAAACACTGATTAGGATACACACGGGAACATCATAGGAAACAAATATAAAATTGTCCTGACAAAGGAACAGCATGCATTTATAGGGACTGTATTGCTTTTCATTAGCCTTAATTTCCAAATAATTATTACTTGCTCAAAAAAAAATAATCTTTATGGATCCATAAATTATTCAGTGCAAGATTCTCCCCGTTTCTCCTACTAACACCCGAGAGAGTAGACTGAGCATAACCCACCAGGGAATTTGCTCGATTTGACTGCAAGAATGCCCATTGTTCCAACAGATTTGGTATTTTCGCTATAACTGCAAAAACTGTACCAGTTCTCACTGAGTGAACGTGGAAATCAAGTCCCACTCTGGATTAACATTCAGACTACCACAAAGATGTTGTGCTTCTAAGGAGCAATCTGTGTGTCTGTACACATGAGCACCTAAACACACACACACACACTGGCCGTATACACCCACGTAATTTTATACCTCCTTCTAATCAGATTTGTACTTTGGTTATTGAAATACAGTCATGCAAGCTAAGCTGTTCATTCCTCTCTTTATAAAATGAGTGTGACTCTGTCAGCCTCAGCCTTGAGGAGTCCGGGACATGGTGCAATCCTGAGTAAATGGATTTGGTGAGGGATGCCATATCCACACTATTCTGGGCTGAGCCCTCCATTCTTTCTCCCTTCCTCCCTTGGTTTTCTGGTCCCCATCGCTACTACTTACATTTTGCATATGCCCCTACCATTTGCTTCCATCCTCCCAGAAGCAATACTCCATGTTGTCGCTCCCAGGACACGTGGTGTGGTACAACAGGAGGTGGTTCTAGGTACCAGAAGTCATCAGGCCAACTCTGGAACAGCACCTTTCCGTACTGCGTAACTCCCACTTGGGAAGCTTTCTAGAGAGGTACTCTTCTGCTCTTACTTGTATCACTCAACTGGGGAAAGGCATTATTATCTGGAATAATAACAGAGATCACACTGTTACACCTACAGTATTTTAACTACACTGATACTTCTCTAACTTTTTTTCAAGCAAAAGACCTTCTTTCTCTGTCCCTATCCTTCTCCATTCTGCCAGTACTGTGCCACAGGAGAAATTCTTCTGGAAATAGCAAAGAAACCCACAGTGCAATGAGAGTTTGTCACCAGAGCTGCTGTGAGACCAGGTGTTTCAGAAGTGGATTTGTCTCCTCATGGAACAGACAGGAAGCGTGACTCTTCCTCCCCAGCTTATTTCTGCTAATAACTCGATCTGTAGCCCATTAATGAGCAACTTATTGCAAAAATTACATCTTTGCATTTCAAGTTGTTTTGCTTAGGTTGGATGTACTGTTCATGAAAAGACCTAGCTGCCAGAATCAGGCTTTCAACATGCATATTTGCAAGGATAAATTCAAAATTCCCCTTCTATTGATGTTCTTGGAGCTGTCTTCAGACTTGCTGCAGCAGTAGCTACCACTAAATGCCACTAAATCAGTAAATCCATTTATTGGAATAGTCATACAGAACTGCAGCAATGAGACACAAACTTAATCCAATCCAAACCTCGTCTAAGCAGGAAGAAATAAACGTTCAGCTCTGTTCTCCATGAAACTTGAGTAAAAAAGGGTGGAACCCTAAGGATGTAGATGGTAAAAAAAAAGCCATTCAAGAGACAATACAAATGAACTCTAGCAATGACTTAACAGGGACAAGAAGGTGATGTCCCAAGCACTCCTTTAGCCAAGCACTGAGAATACCTCTGGGATTGTCCAAGGCCCTTGCTTCAAGATACGTCTTTCCATCAGCTCCCTAAAATGCTCGGCAGTAACATCTGGAACCCCCATCCAATTATAGGATTAAATGCAGGAGGATCAAAGAGACCCAGCTCTCATGAGAACAAGCTGGAGCGTGGGATAATTAGCAGCTTCTGACTGCTGCTAACCACCTCTCACTCGTTAGCATTTTTCCCCAGCCTTCCCACCTGCATGCGCATCCCCTTGGCCTCCAGAGTACCGAGTTCCCCCCCACGTGTGTCTCCTTTACCCAGCCTGTAACAACAGCCGCCCTGACACATCCTACGAGTTTATAGCGGTCTCTTTTCTCCTCTCCCCATTAAGCAGAGGCAAAGCCTGCTTGGGACTTGCCCTCACCCCCAGTCCCGACCAGTGAAAGTAACAGACAGAGGGGGTAGTAGAGAAAGAAAAAAAAAAGGGTTCAGGAGTTCTGGGGATCCTGGTGCATCTGCAGACAAGCAGGCGACACCAGGAGAGAAATACAGCTAAACAATAACAAAATAATATTTACTTTGCTTCTTGTGTTCCCCTGTGTCCATGGAGTTCTGATCAGGAAGACAGAGGTGTAATTCACTGGGAGAGAAACACTTGCTTGCTAGTTCCCACCTTTTTTTTTTTTTTAAACTGGCTGATACATTGCAAACAGCACAGAAGTTTCAAGTCTGAAAGGCACCTTAACAGTAGCGAGCAGTCAAGCTGTCAGGAGCAAGACTGAATTGGGAGTTGCTTGCCCTTGCAAAAGAAATGTAGGTTGCACATCTGTCAGATGTGGGGACCCTAGAGATACACCACTGGATTGGGTTTGAGTTCCTGCTCTTTTCAGGAAGAACAGCCATCAGCAACTCTCCATTGGTATAGAAGGGAAAGCTTAGACTGGAGTCCCCATCACAAACAGAAGCAAGACCATTTTCCCCATATACCATTGCAATTACCCACAGGACAGGGGCATCTCCTTCTGACAAGTCAACCCACAAATCGGGCCTTTCCCAATGCTATGGAGTTCCTGTCCCATCACTTAGAGCAGGCTCATGCCACAATGCCAGAGACAAAATCCATTGAGGGACCCTAGTCATGCTGTCTGCCTGCAAGGGAAACAAACCGGTTGGGCACACAAGAAATCTGCATGCAAAGAAACAAACAAGCTTAAATAAGGGTGAAAAGTTAATGAAGATCTGGAAAGCACCAGGAGATCCTTAGATTAAAGGTATCCCAGGAACACAACTCAGCCAGAAACAGCAGATAAGGTCAGCTAGGGAGTGCATCCAATTTCATCTTAAAAATCTAACTTTACATACAGTGACTCAACAAAAATCTAATAAAAGTAAATCACGTACCAGTGTTCTCATGCGGATTTTGAGTAATTCTGCATTAAAACAGTATACTGTGTGGCTGCCAGACTGGCACAGCTCTGACCCCATTCTCCAGTCCAGGCTGCCCAGGACTTGAGCTTATACAGACACACACACCAGAGCTCTGCAAACGCTGGTGAACATGTGTCGCTCCTATCACTGACCTGCAGGTATGACTGAGCGCTGAGGTGAGCTGCAGCCCCATCCTTTTGCAATCATCCTTCAAGAGCAACTCTGCCTGGCTACAGAGCCCAACAGGTCGCAGCGCTCACGGAGCGTACGCTCTCTCTGACTGCCATGGGAAGGCATGGGCTGTAGTCACTCAGAAGTCTGCAAATCCAAATTTTCCCCCTTGTTCGACAGACTTCTGAGATCACAAATAAGGAGGGGATGAGCTTGTTCAGGGTATCAGGAGTTTCAGCTAACTGATCAACAGCAGCGGAGCCTGGGATGCTCTGACCTAGCCAAGTCTCTAGCTCCACCAAATCAAATCCCAATTAGAAATACATTAGATTCCTTTTCTCCTAACTCAGCTCCAGCCTGCTTTTTAACAACCAGCCCTCCGAAAAGCCTTTTCCCTGCTGCCTCTCCCTCCCCAAGCACCAAACCCTCCCGGAGACATCAGCCCCGGCTGCACCGGAGAGACGAGAAAGGAGCGCAGGAACCCCGAGGGGCGAAGGCAGAGCCGTGCCCCGGGCTCTGACACGGTTCGGCGAGACGGGGAGCGCTCCCGGCCAGCCCGTCGCTGCTCGGGAACCCCCCGGCGG
>NW_010114725.1:0-30888 GCF_000699245.1 Pterocles gutturalis | reverse complement strand
TCTCTAACATTCTGTGATTCTGTAATTAGCTGATGCAAACAACCAGAGAAACAAAACATAGCAAGGATGTTCAAAGACATTCATAATTTTTACATTTCACATGATGGTTTACAAAACAACAAACACACACTCATTGGCTTATACATCAGTGGATGTGTCTTGAAAATTAGAAAGTTTGGCTAAAAGTATTTATAGATTTTCTGGGGTTTTTTTTCCAGCTAAAAGGAAAAAAGAAAATGCCTATGCTCCTCGTCTGCACACTCACTGCATACCACCTTCTCTCATCAAACAACCTTCCCAATAACGCTTGCTAGAGACCACAATGCCCTATTTGCCTTATCACCTTTGTTAAAGCAGCCAGTTGTGTAGACACCGGACATGAAGAGAGGGATCATTAAGTTCCCTCAGCCTAGTTTTTTCAGTGATTTATCTTGCTTTATGTGGAACTCGGAGAGACAAACCAACTGTTCAAATCAGTCTTTTCTAAATATCAAAATACCTACTTCCAGCAAGTACTTCCACTGAAATGGATCAGCACAGTTTTCCTGTGAAGCAAAACGTTGACAACTTGTGTCTTATGAAGCAACTATATTCTAAAGGTCTCCACCTGTCCACAACAAAAAACTTTGAAGTTATTTAAAAAAATAAATACTTCTCTTTATGAAACACATTTCTTTGACAACTATGTGGCAAAAAAAAAATTAGTCTGGCTTTTGCAAAATATTAGCAAAAACATATTTATATCTCTGCTACCTAAATTAGGATCTTAGGAATATCTTTCTTTGGGAAGTCTTTACATTTTTTTGACAATTTCCTTAAAGGAGCTGCAAAATTGTTAATGTTTTACGTACTAAGTTAATATCATTAAAATAATTAAGAAATTACAATTTTTTTTTTTATTATCACAAAGAATTACCTTTGTGCTTCCGTAAAAAGTCAATGCTCTTCTGCAGTACGGTGGATTTATCCATCTTCCGAGCATTACCTGGAAGCATGGAACCCAGCTCTTTGATAAGTACATTAAACTGATCTCGACGTTTCTTTTCAGACTTGTTTCTAGACACTCTGCAAAACAAAACAGAAAATGTTTTATAACAACTATGACACTTTCTTATAATAAGCTGCATAGTACTGCCAGGTTCCCAATGCAAACACCCCCTTAAGAATCTCTACTGTGAGAACTGTCACAAAAACAACTACTCCAAGTCTCAGACACCATTTTTGAAGAATGGCTTCCTCCTTCTCATGTAGGGTTGCAGCTACGCCTTTGGAATAAAGCATCCTTTGACAAAAACACAAATAATTGAACCACAGTTATAAATACACAATATATCTGAATAATGACAGTGAAAGAAATGTTGTTGAGTAATATGGTTATTTATAAAAGAATCACATTTTTATTGTTCAGAAATCTCCCTGGTAAGCCCAAGTGTACACGTATAGGACATTTCTTAGCTTTAAAGAACTTAAAAACTTACCTTTTTGCTTTATCTTTGTCATCTTCTTCCACCAGCCCATCAAAAATACTTCCATCATTTCTGAAAGAAATAAATGTTAAAGTGTAAAATTTCTCTTCTCTGGAGTTCGACCACAACAAAAGAAAAAAAATTCTTCATCATCTCCATTACATCAAGAAACTGAAGCACTGTTTTACTGTGATGTCTCACAAAGACCATCATCAATTACCTGAAGCCAAGCCTGCAATAAGTTTTTTTGCAGGACATTTAGCAAACAGAAAGCAAAAAACCACACAACTCAAAGATTTTTAGACTATTTCTAATGAGAATTTACAACCCTATGCAAACATTTACTTGAACACTACTTAATTTTATTTTTGTATCTTCTGGATTATTTGCATTACCTTACCTTTTTGATAACATAAGAGAAGGCAAACATAACTTATTTTTACTTATTCCCAACTTTGACTATAATTACTGGAAATATTTATAGCAAGAAAGCACATTTCTCTTAAACACTGAGGTATCATTAATGAAGGAGGGCTGAGGAATATGGTATGCTTCATCCACGTATATAACTTTATAAATATACAATTAATATCAAGGTTAAACAGTAACAGTAATTATTCATTATATTTGCTTCCTAACCACACCACATAAAATTTCCTCAATAGACAACTTTCCATGTACTGCAAAAGAGGTGTTAAAATATCAAAATGAGAACATGTTTTCCTTTGAAGATGGCTCAGTATATTTCATACAGCACCTTTGTTTCACTTCCTTTTGTTTTACAAGTCAATTCAAACTGTTTTTCTGTTCTCCAAAACTTCTGTATAAAGGATTTTCACATTTTATTTATCTAACTTATGTCTGCTTTCAGTCTATTTAGTGCTGTCCACATTGACCTTTGTGTGTCCACCCTTTATTTTTCTATCTTAATGTTTCCTTCCCTTAACACAAGTAACCTTCATCAAGCAATCATACATTAAGATAAGCAGTGATGGTAGGAAGTAATTAATTTGCACGCTACTACATAAACATAAAGCTTTTAAAAGGAATTTGTATATTCAACAGGCTGACATTTCAGTGAAATGCCAGAAAACTTCACTAAAAGAATTGAAAACTCAGGTGAGCATTTTAAAAGTTTTCCCCTTTGCTTTTATTGTTATTTATTTAGAATGGGTTTAACTTTCTGTAAATTTGATGCAAGTTTCATTTCCTGAAGTCTCAAAAACAGAAATACACAGAATATTAAGGACACATGTTCAGCTAAGCTGCTCAGAAAGTCCAGCTCAAGGAATCAAGTAGAAACCATGTCTCAGCTACTACTTTTCCCTTGAAATAGGTTAGCAGGTCACTTTACTATCCTCTGCAGCATCACTAATTGTTTGAATTCATTTGTTTTCCTTAGTCAAATATCAAAGCACTCAAAAACAAAAAATTCAAGTAAACATTAAAAATTGACTCAAATTGTACAGATACAGTTCCATGGCTGAAAACAAGTAATACATTTTAAGACTCATCTCAAATAATAAAAATCACTATTTCCTATTACTACAAAAGAACATATCTAATAACTACCAAAATAACTTTGTCAAAAATAGCCCAAACCTCACTCCTCTTCCTTTTTGCATAAATTAATATTCACTTTATAGTAACCATAAGAAAAGTTTATTAAAGAAAGCATTGAACAGTAATTCCCCCAAACTTCTTAGCATCTATTAACATACCTGTCCGCAATGGAGCTCATTTTATGGGTGCTTATGGTAAAAAACATAACATATCACACTTTAGTCTTGTGGTAGACATTTGTACGTTTACCTATAAGAGAAGAAAAAACATAAAAATGTGATTCTAGAGGAACACACATGTTCTTCACTACAGCATACTGAAGCTTTCATTTGCTCTATAAACTGCTCTTAATCTTCCCCTCTCTCCAACCTTCTGCTCTGTCCTCCTACTGTCTCTAATACGCTCTCATTACCATCATAACCTGGACTTTAATATCTCATTTTACATGACAGAGAGTTCAAGAGAACATTGTTTTATTAAATGTCACGATAAATAAGTCTGGACCAAACTAACACAAACCTTGAATTCAGATACAGCTTTTCATTTTCGTTCAAACATTTACCTAAAAGACTCTCATAACTTTGAAGGTTGAACACATGTAAAATACACTCCTCAGTAGTAATGAATTCTATTTAGAAATTGTGCAAACAGAAAGCATTTGGGATATACTATTTTACAGCTGTTTTTTATTTCTTACTATATTTTTTTCTTGAGCACATTGTTATAACAGACGTGTGAAAGCATAACAATATCTATTAGAATATGAACTCCATACTGTGAGAAAGTTATAGTTAACTTGGCCATTTCTTAAAGCAGTCACTTGTTCACTACAAAGGTTAAGCAGGGAGATTTTGTTTTTTTCAGGTGTACATATGATTGTGAATAAAGAATATGAATGAAATATTAATAATGGGAGAAGGACTATAAAATTAAGTATTTAATTCAACAAATACCTACTTTTAGGTACCCAAAAATTACATGACTGTATGAAAAGGCTGAAATGTTTAAAACGTAAAACAATGCAATTAAAGCTTTCCCCTTGATATAGAAAAGTCAGATGTCAGAGGCTGCTCAAAGGGAGCAGCAGACCTGTAACACCATCAGTTACGAAGGAAGTTGAAGATTTTTGGGATTTTTTACTATGTTATAAACTTAATAGTAAAAAGGCACTGTATTTATTCCAAAGGAGCTGAGTTTAGTCACTTTAGCGACTCATAGTATTTGAGAAGGAAGGATTTGCTTGTTTCTGAAAGTGCCAAATCCAGTGGAACTTGCAGCGTTAATACCCCAAGAAATATGGCAGCTGTAACTCCCTGATCCAGTCAGTCTGCAAAACGTTCCAGGAAAACTGTACCCCAGTGGTTGAGCAGAAGGGGAATCTGAGGAAGAAAGCTTATGTTTCCATCAAACTGTCTCAGGATCTACAACAGCCATGTACTGTGTAGGTTTGCTCCACAAGACTAAGATAATTCCCCAGGAAGCTTCATAACTTGAGTGTAGCAGGAAAGTAGCTGGGAGAGCTGTGCTCCAGCACAATCTCTTTCAAAGTACATCACAACGTGTGCATGAAGTTTTGCCCAAGTTCCCCAGGAGCCCTCTTACCCGCTTCTTAAACTAATTACCCCTCTTAATTAATAAGGCCCAACTTCATCTCGCCTTTATTCTCCAAAATCTAGTGCCCCGAAGAGACACTGGAAGCAAAACTGTTTCTTCACTCCAGTTCCTCAAAATAACAACTGCACTGGCCATACCGACATACTAAATTTCCCAAACTAGTTGGCCAAGTTTTATAAAGTAACAGAGTTGCACTATTTCAAAAACAGCCCGAAATGGCAGGAGGAAAGTAAATTAAGAAGTATTTGTTCAAATTTCTCTCAAAAGCAAGCAACAACAGAGAGGTTGCTCATCAGTAAAAGCAAACTACCATCACCGACACGGAATCCGGTTTAAAATCATGACACCAATTAGAAACTTGTTTTCGTTTAGCTTACATAGTATGCACTAATACAGGTATGTACTAATTACATTTTTAGCCCTGTGTTAATTTAAAAATCAATTTGGTACATAACATTATAGGGGTTAAGAGTAACATAAAATTCTGTAGGACAAGTGCTACATTGTTCCATTAATCTGCAAAAGAAAAATACATGTACAGCTACATACAAAAAGCTTTCACCTGTGACACAACTGATATCTTAATTCTGCAGAATCAGAATTCTTAAATCAGTATTTTCACTTTCACAAAGCACTCAATTTCTAGAATTCAACAAAATAATTCACTTGTTACAGTATAGAGGTCCTATGTCAGAACCAGCAACTTAGATTGAGTAACCACAACAAATAGCTAAAAGAACTCAAAAGACTACAGGAAACACGCCGGTAGCACATTTGTTTCTCTCTTCTCGAGGTCTGACCTTGAGATTTCAAGGTCATGTCTTTGCATCCATATACATCCATACATCCCAATGGTAAAATTGCAGAGATTATTCCAATGAAACCAGTCAAGTTTAAAGCAAACACTACAGAAATCAAGGACTATGTCTATTTCTAAGAATCAAATTCAGTCATGTTCTGGAGAGCCCTTCAGTATTGATGACTGAAAGCCACAGGAACCTTACTAACTATGAGAACACAATTTTACCTTTTACACTTCAGGACTTGTTAAAGTACGAGGTTTAGTGATGAAACCTGGTTCCTTTGAAGAATAATGTGGAGTCAGGTGTATCCTCTTCTGCAGAAAAGCATTAAATTCTGAACTGTAAAAAAATAATAAAAAAGATAATTATATAATCAAAAAGTTTTAAAATAATAACTTTTTTGTTTTGTTTTGTTTTTAGTAAAAGAGAAGTAATCATTCCAACAAGAGTAATTTATAAATGCAATACTCTGGTTACTAAAAATATCCCAAGCATTTCACTATCCAAATTCACTTTGCTTTAAAGCTCTTTTTGATAAAATGGATATTCTGAAGCAATTTAATCTCTGCTTTAAGCTATCATTTGATGCCAATTTTTAAACTTGATGTAACTTTTACTTTTGAATTCAGTATCTCCCACACCGTCTTCACTTCCACTTGATACCTTCAAAATATATCTTTATACCATTATTTCAACACCTTTTCTGATGAAACTTTTACTTGGGCCTCCACTGGCTTTCTCAGTTATGTCTTTTCCTCTCTGATCCCAGTCTCCAACATTGCCACTCTCAGGACTCCAGAATGTGTAGAATTCTGCTGCTGCTGTATTAGCAAAGTTGCCCAGCTGCATTATTGCTGCTCCCTCAGACACAGCCATTAACCCCTTCTTTCAAAAACCACTTCAAAAATACTTTCAAGAATGTATTCCAAGCCTAACCCACAAATGCATTTTTTTCCACAAAAAAACCTCAGCACAGTATAAGTGATCACCAACTTCCAGTCTCTTTATGTTACTTTTCATTTATACAGTTTCTTCCCTTGAACCATGCTATTTTCTACATTTTTAAGTTACATGAAATATTTTTTTCTCTCATCTTTATCCCATTTCTCTCTGCCTTGTTTACTGTTCTTAAAACAAAATGTATTCACTATACAATGTACTTGTACAACTTGCAAAAAATTTATTTTAAAGCATATTAAATTCTTAAAAGGAGGCTGGGATCTAAAACTTAGCTTATGCTACTCTAAAATTCATTAATGGATTTTATGGAAAAACACCAGAATTATCTCTTATTTGATTAGGAAAGTTAAGTTTCGCCTTCCTCTGCAGCTAACAGAGGCTCTTAAGTGGTTAAAATACAGAAGCAAATATTAACATAGGAAGTTAAAGCACAGCAGAACAACCTGCCAACAGGAGAAAAACAATTACAGCATGATTCAATGAAGCCACTCACTCTTTTCTAGCCAAATAACCTGCTGGCCCATTGACCTACTTTTTTAGGTGCTTACAGCCTCCTCTCCTATCCTGTTTTGCTGTACGCAAACATTATTAGCGACAAAGAGTCCCAAGGAAGTCTAGGTTACAGAGACTGCAACATGAAACCTGTGTTTTTAAACTGCTTGGAGTCAAACAACTCTGCAACTCTCACCCAGCTCCTACCAGAGTTCTAATTAAGAAAATTTTAGGTCATCTCTGCAGTATGTAGAGGTATATTTTTTTTAAATCACAATTAAACACTTAAGACAAACACCACAGGACTTAAGCACAGGACCATATCTGATAATGTCTAAAACAGAATTTAAAAAAAAAAGTTTCTGAGGATGATATTTCAAAAAGAAATTTTAAGATGAGGAAAAAAAGAGTACGTTTATGTCATAAATGAACCTAAGTAAGCTTACACCAGACCAAGAGGAAAGCTAATCACAGTGGAAAAGCTTTTGCAACCAAAACCACATAGATCTCTAACTCAGTAAAAATGGCATGCGGGTGAAAGCCAGCAGAAAGGTTAGGACGCCTACATGCCAGCTTTGTCAGCCACAACTGTGCAAAGGTCATGGGTCTGCCTCCACAATTCATGAGGTTTTTTTAAATACAGTTAATTACGTGTACTTGTCTCTAGATACTACGTCTTGTACACATTCAGTGCATGTTTTCAAACTTCTCTGCAACCAAGAACGCTAGAAATCTACTGTCTTTAAGATAGCTGAGGTCCTTTATCAAAAACTTTAGCTGGGGCCACGGATATACAAACTATTAATACACAACACTGCTCAATCTGTAGCAAAATCACAAAAACTAGCAACACTGCAACTTCTGCACTATGCTGACTTATCATTCACAGACAGGCAATAAGTCATGGGGTGCCAAGTTATTGCTTGGCCAAAGAAACAAGGTTCTGAATAAGTCATAGGTAAAAAGCCACAATCCAATCTAAAGTAATAGTGAAACGTTCACACCATCTGACAAAACATTCCATGTTTTAGACTGAAAGAACTTCAGTCCAATTTTATTGTCAATACTGGTATCCATGTTAGTGATATTAAATCTTAGAACCAAATTCAAATGAACAAACTATGAAATTACACTACAGTCTTGCTCATGACAGATGTTCTGCCAGGACTGGACTGAAAAATGGATGGGACAATAGTCAATGTGCTGCCTGTAATCTTGTATACAGTCAGTGACTGAAACCCTTAATTCTCCAGCACTTCACCTTAACAGTAGCATTGCTAAATATTTTTGAGGAAGAATCAGTGCTGCCCTTATATTGTAAAAAAGATTTTTATATAAATGTCTTGACGTTATAAGCAATATTTTCATGATTTTACAGATTACAGCCCTCAGACAGAATTAATGAGACGTGACATATATCATCACTAAGACAAATAATTTCACTCAGGAAAGATCAGAGAAAAAATACAGGAAACAATACAGTTTTCCAACACTACAGTTTCTTCAAACAGAAACATAACATCTCTAATACAATCTAATCTCTGTGCCATAATGCTATTTTGCCAGGGGAACAAACTAGTTATTATAATCGCTGAGGATTAGCTTTAGAGAAGATCTTGTTTAAAGAATCAAAATCTCAGCACACCAGTCTGTGCTTCCACAGCGCCTGATGTCCCAGCAGAGCTCTAACCCTAGTTCTGTACCAGGGTAAGCAAGCGAAGAGCAGAAAAATCACACTGTGGGCAAAAAACTGAGACAGAACCTCACTCTCAATGTAAGCACAGCACCAAAAGCCCTATTCCTTATACAGATTCTGAGGATAATTATAAACCTACTTGATACTCCTTTCCAGGAGCAAAGAAACATTTCCTTCTGATAACTTAGAATACGAACTTCTGGGGTTTTATTCTACTGGGACATTCCACCATTACAGGCAAGCCGAGATCCATTCATTATCTCATTCCCAGAATAGCACACCACTGTCACTCATGTTCTCCCTTTTGCTCTTTGCCTCACAGATTTATCCCCAGCCCAACCATTTTTCCACTTCAGTTTTTCTTTTTTGGAGGTGGGGTAGAGGGGAGGAGAAGGAGAAGAATTTATTTTGGTTTAGTTCCTCTCTAGCAACCATAGACTTTTGTAGAGAGAAAGACATCTTTAGACAGGTAAACCATAACCTGCTCTCTAATCAGATATAGCTTGGCCTAACAGAACAAGCTAGCAGATTTCAATATACTTGCTCCTTTGCTTACAATGGTATACACACCAACAGAAAGCAAATTAGGGTAATGAGTGAGTGATCCCTTCTCACTAATCAAGGGCTATCTGTTAAAATACAATATTTTTAAAACAGACACATGTCTCATTTTAAAACTGACATATGTCTCATTTCTACCTCAAAATTAAAAAAAAAAAAAAAGGCAAAACAAACAAAAATATCAGAACATGTGGCTGAAAGGAATTTCAAGAAATGCTGTCCAAACTTTGCAGATGAGAAAGTTATTCTAGCAGCTGGGAATAGTCATATATTGCAACCTTTTCTCTACCATGTCAACAAACCAACTATAATCTTGGTCTGTACTTGTGCAGAACTGACACATGCCAGAAATGTCATCTTCTGTAGATAAACACACTGTAACAGCAGGTACACATCCTCACCTGCTTCACAAGACAAGAGAGTAGGAGAGGGCTGCTTCTAGTGCAAATATCCACACAACTTGATCCCAGATAGGCTTTTAATAGGAAAATTTGTGAGTGGACACGAGTAGCCAAGTCTGGCAGAGCAGCCTGCTTAGGTCTATTATCTTTGTAGAGAGTAGACAAGGACACATCTGTGTGCAATATAAAGAAGAAAGGGCAGTAGGACAGGTGACTGGTGCTGTGGGTTGCCATTATCAGAGTAACTCATCCAGTCTCAAGTCTGTTCCTGAGGGACTTCTGGAAAAGAGGGTAAGTCCAAGCAGTCTATAGGAGAGATGAACTGCCTGGTAGGAGGCCTGTTGGGGTAGTGCTCAGCAGTATCACAGATTTAGTTCAGTTATAATGGCACTTGAAAGAGTGCATACTATTTGCCCACAGACCTATTTGTACATAGTCCAAACAAAAAGCAATAGTTGGAAGAGCCTACAGATCACCTTGTGGGAGACAACATAGCAACCACAGAGGTAAAAAGAGGTTACATTCTTAGAAATGGTTGGTCATACAAATGTGTCCTTGTCTACTCCCTCCAAAGGTAACAGACCTAAGCAAGCTGCTCTGACAAGACTGGTTAAAAATCACTGTAAATAACATCCTCATAGAAACACAGACGACGAGGATTAGACAAAAAAGCCATCCTCCCCTGCATTCTTCACATATTAGACTGTCCTGTCATCAGTAAAGAACTTTGCTCTGCAACTTGCAAACTGTATTCAGTCCCAACTTCCATCTTTCTAGCTCCTGGTTAGAGGAAACACCCCTGCCCACCACTCCTCTGTTCCAGATCATTTGGGCTGATCTCTGCTTTACCAGCTGTTCTGCTACCACCCTTCCACTCTTCTCTGGAGTCTGCATCTCCTTCCCCTTCCTCACCATGGATATGTGCCCACAGCTCCCTCCCTCATTAGAGCTGCACCTTATCTTCATTCAGACTGCAGTGAAGATACATGCAAGAAAGTTGTAAGAACCCCCTGCCTCTTTGCCTATGCTACTTTGGAGCCTGGCCCATGCCTGGCCATGTACCCCAACTGATCTGACTTCTTGGCATGTTCTCAGATATGCCTTCTCACCAGGAACCTGCTGGTAATCAGGGCACTTGCCAGAGCCTGGGTGCCCCTCCCTCCAGCTCCCTAGGAGTGACCAGGAAAGTGTTTAGCAGGTTACTAGGATTCTAACAAAACTGGTCCTTGACAGGTCGGTGTGGAAGCACTTACCAGCCTTTTTTTCCCCTCCATCCCCTTCTGGGCGGCTTGTATTATCTTTGCCTTCTAGGATCCAAATTAACTACATTTGGAGACACCTGAGGTGTTGTTTATGCACTCCCTTCACATTATTAACACAGATTATTAATTATAATACTAATTTTCAGAGTTTGTCAGCAAACACTCTGTGTTTCAGAAAACTGTAAAGGATAATCAAGAAAGAGTACAAGCCCAACTAGGTTTAAATTCGAAAGGCAGCTTTTAATGATCCAGCCATCAGAAACAACTGCTATTATTCCATATTCTCATTAACAGTATTTTCTCAGTCCTTTGCATTCACAGTTCCTTACTGGAGATCCCCCTCCTTCAATAGCAAAGCCGTGTGGCAGAAATAATGCTTGTAAATCCTGTGCAACTGGTCTGTACAAGAGAAAAACTGGCTAAATGTTACAATTCCTCCTGTATCTGCTTTTATTTATAAGGCTCCACCCTGCTTCTTGACACCCTTCCATGGCTTCTACTGGAGGAGTGCACCCCTCCAGCTCTGGCCACATGCTGAAGCCAATTTGTGAAATTATGTGTCTAAAAGAACCCACATATCATACAGCTTTAAATATAACCTCCATTATCTTGTTCTTATCAAAAACTGTGGCTTCATGTACCTTTGAAAATTGGCTCAGCTGAGGAACAGTATCCCTCTACAAAGAGGAGCAGGAACCTCTTAACTACATCTGCAACTGCTGGATCTGGAAAAGGGAACCATGGGTCAGACTTAAGAGTATGCATTGTGTTTCCACATCTAAAATACAATTTAGCTCATACTCAGGCCTTACTGAAAAATACACCTACTGCCTCCATAAATGGTGCTTAAGTAAAAAGCCCAGTACTTCACAACTTAATCAACAGAAGCTAACATGTTAGTGTTACAATTCAAAACTGAAAATCTTAATGTCTCTGTACGTCTCCATTTCCTTTAATGGGATTCTGAGCAGAAACAACCTGCAGCCAGACAGCTCAAGAACAGATCCTAAATTAATGCTCACTGCACTGTGGAAGAAGTGCTGCAGATGGTGTAAGGTCTAGAGATTCTCACTCACAGGAGGCAACTAAAGTTGGTATATTTTACAATGAACAAATAAAATCCCAACTTCGGTCTTCCAGCCTCTTAAATAGAACTGAGAAGGTAGGCAATTGACAGGGATTTTTCAGAAGTTCAAAAAAATGGGGAAAAAATACCACACACACACATGCTCGAAAGTTTAAATTCCCACTGAATATTACTAATTATCCCAGAAAACTTTCTGCTGTGTTCAAAACAATGATTTTTACAGAATAGTTACCAGACCAAAAAAAAAGTTTTTAACTTGATTACTTCTCAATATTAACATAAATTTAAGGAAAAAAACTTTAAAATATGGTACCAAGGTATCTATCCTGGAGCTAGCAACAATTTGAAATGATTCATCCAATTACAAATGTGCATATTTATGAAACAGAGTATCAGCAATTTAAAATATTTTGTATCAGATACAGATGTTAGCTTAAACAACAATTTGTCTAAAATAGTTTGTCATGTTCTCCTCAGAGCATAAATAATACCAAGAATACTAATAAATCTAACCAAAGAGGAAAAATTAAACAATTTATTTCTACAGTGAAAAATATACATGAAAATTCACTCAGAAATGAGATAGATTAGAGATAAACATTGTTTTTGCTCTACCCCAATAACAAGAGAGAAGAACACCTAGATCTAGAAAGCAAACTCATTTTTGAAAACCATCCTGGAGAAAATTAATTACCAAATTCAAGAGACATAATTATTACACATTCAAACAAAGATAATGCCAAGCAAATTCTTCTTCCATTCCATAGAAAATTTCTGATAGGTGTTGATAAAAACTCCAGTTTAAATTTAGAAAATGAGACTACAATTATTATTACTGCAACAAAAACACTCAGCTATCCACTACAATTAATCTTGCAGAAAAACATGAACCTACACGTTAGGTGGACACCTTAAATGCCAGACTTTTAGTATACGTGTGTGTATTGTGAGGTAGGAAAGCAGTTTTTGAAATTCACACAAATAAGTCTCTCCAAAATTCTATCCTAGACCAGAAAAGTCTACCCAATGAAGGTTTATTAGCTTTTATATCCAAATGAACACTTAAACTTTTTACATACCTCACTACTGCATTCTAAAAATCTTCATAAATTGAAGAAGTCAACAGATGGCCAAGAGGGTCTGTAAGAAGTTACACAAGTTATTTCTACACCCAATGCCTTTACAGTCTATTTAGGAGAAATCTTAAGGATATGGCTGAGTCTTAAATCAGTTTTGCTTGACTTCTAAACCACCTTACCTTTTAAGGGACAACCAACTATTTCATATCAACAACTTACTCCTTTGAGATACCACTATGCAGCACATCCAGACATCAAGAAACATCTTGCCACTTCTCAGTTATGCAGTCATGCACCCACTAAAAAGGGGTGGAAGGGGCAGAGAGAAAGTGGCATGCCACATCAGACAACTGAATGAAGTGAACTTAAGTTTTTGTTTGTTTTATTTTTTTAAACAGGAGACAAGGGCTTATTCCTAACTCATGGACAGGGTACTCACTTAGGATGTGGGAGACACGGACCAAGTACTTCCTCTGAATGAGTCCATGGGTGAAGAATTACCACACTTAAGGTAGCAAGACTAAAACATACATAGACCATACAGTAACTACACGGTTACAGACACTAGGCCCTTCACACCCTAACAGTTATTTATATTTGTAAGCACTTTTACCAAATTCCTTGGTCAAGCTGAAACTTTCCATAATGTTAGCCTTTGATCATTACTTTGAACACTCATTTCCACATCCATACTAAATTCCCTCTCTTCTGCTAGCATTAGTATCTGTGATCACACAGTTAGCACAGCCTAAAACTGGTCCAGCCTAAAACTAACCCAAATATTGTTTCATTCAGCTAAATCAACTACATTTGTTTCACCATATGGCCACTCAAAAGCTGTGCTGGCACAGGGGAAGGGGAAGCAGTGAATCACCAGGTTAGAGATCTTTTGGCAACAATGCCATTTCATGCTGACCTATACCATGTGTTAAACTACAACCAGAGAACAAAATTAGGAAAAATTAGATTCCAATTTGTCCTCAAAGAAATGAGTGTTGCAGCTGCTACTTGAGAAGTCTGCTTCATATTTAAATGAAACATTCTGTACTCTCCCATGCACTACTGCATCTCATGCAACAACCTGTGACAAATGAAATTTCTGGACAGAATGAGGTGTTCACATACACTGATCCAGACTCATGGATCAGCTTCTGGATATGAAAACAAACCCGTAACTGAGCCTTAGAGTCAGTCAATGGCAAACTCAAGCAAAATGTAAAGCACAGGAATATATATACCTGACATGTTGCCAAGTATCTATCAATGTGTCTATCAAATAACATGTTAATTAGCATGAACTGTGACTGTTCTAAGATGATCTCAGTACAGATTTTCACCTAAAAAGGTGATACAAGAGTTTTCACCTAAATGAATAATACCAAACTAAGAAAATTTAATGAAAGAACGCTTTATACTAACAGCAGCTATTTGTAACTCTTAGAATTGTACAAGTGTACCAAATAGGCATACTAAAAAAAAAAATATCAGGACAGTTGCTAACAGAAACACCCAAGAACAAGTGACAGGTGTTTCAGAAAGCTAATATTTAATGTGAAACTTAATTATCCATCTCATGAAGAAATGCAAACATGTAAACAAAACACTTAAAAAATATTTAGTGATGGGCATAATTTTTTTTTCCAAGTTGATTGCACAATCCTTGATTTGTGCAGCTGTGGAAGTGCTTCTGATGCTTAGATTTCCCAGTGCAGGTGACTCACGCACAGCAAAATTATTCTGTAAAGCTTTTGTGAAGGGTGGACTGTTTGACTGCCTGAAGAATGGAATAGGCAGTGCACTTCACTGGAAAGCATCTTCAAAAAGAAGTGAGACTTTGCATTCATGTTTCCATATAATGAGAGAGCAGGAACAATTTAAGCTCCAATACTGAAGCACAGTCCAAGTCAAAAATTACCAAACAAGCAGCTCCTCCTCCCTGACTCCCCCCACCCCTTTCCCCTAGAAGTCCTGCACATCATCCTGGAGACCTGTTTTTGATAACAAAAGAAAAAAGAATGAGGTAGTAGAAAAACAGAACAAAACAAAATAGGGGAAATGCTAGGGGATGTTAACATGCTAACTTCAGTGTATTCAAAAAAGATGTGGCAAAATGCACTTCTGTATCAGCATGCTTACTGTTATGTTCATAAGATTAACTAAATTTAACAAAAGTAGACTTACTTTTCTAAAATTCTGGTGTCTGCCAGTGGATCCTTCAGTTCTTCCCCCAATACAACTACCTGCCACAGAAAGAGCAAGTTCATACATTAAACAACTCAACACTATAGCTACAGAATTCCAAACCCCTGCATTGCACTACTCCTTAATTTCTTTCAACAAAACACTGGAGTTACCCTTTTGTCAGAACTTTCAATATACCAATCCAGGCTCAACTGGAATTACAGTGATTGCAAAATCTCAGATACAGGACAAGTCCTTCATATTCCATAGGCAAGACATGCCTTAACAGGAAATGGAAAAAACAAAACAAAAAAGTTTTGCAATTTGTGCAGTGAGGAAATGTCTTAACTGTTATCTTGGCTAAAAGAATGGACAAAACCAGAGCAGAAAGACTACTTTTCTTGTCCCTGGAAACTCTTTGCAAAACACTTTGTAACCACTTTGAGGATAGATGTCAGGTATCCTTTCACCACCTTGCTATAAGCAAGAATCAAAGGAAAAGGAAGATCACAGACAACATTTAGTAAAGAATTCGACTTGCTCAAGCAGGAAAGATGGTGCATTATTTTAATGAAAGGGGCATTACTGCATGAACTAAGAAGGAACAGCACTGCAGCAATAGAAAAAAAGCATATCAAGTAAATTCTAATGTAATTTTACTGTAATCAGTCTGCATATATATTCCTATATATATGGAAATAAAAAAGAAAGAACATTTTTACTTCAGTATTTAAATACTAGAGCACTGAACACAACTAAATTTCTGAATGTTCAGTAAATGCTGTTCAAAGGAAAATTATAGTTTGAAGTAGCACTATTACATTTAACCAACTGGGTTTTAGCATTCTGTGTTTCTAAAAATGTATGTAGATATCAAATTTGTTCACATTCATTCTTCATTCTCCTGAGCAGCAGCAGCAGCATGCACTGCTCCTCTGCGGCTTGCTACTGACACAAGCAGAAACTTTCAGAGCTTGTGCTGACTCAGCGAGTCCAGAAAACCTACTGAATTCGCCTTCTGAGGGTCACCAGACAAGCAGTGAAAGTAGACCAACAAATTCCTTGTCCCCTTAGTTCAGCATGATCTTCAAAATGTTGGGCCCAGTCAATTTAATTGTAAATTAATTTGATTAATTATGATGACAATATTACTCTTCAAGCACTGGGAATTTTTTGAATGAAGGCCTTCTAGACCTTGCAGGCTAATTCAGCACTCCAGGAAAAATTCTGTCAATTACTTCCCATTCCCCCAGCTCTTTCAAAAATATTTTGAGATCATGACATTGACTGAAAGACATGAAACATACTATAATTGAAGAATTTCTAAGCCAAACATTTTTTAAGCTTTGCTGCTACCATATTTGAGAAGAATTTTCAACATTAGGTTATGGGGGGAAAAAAAAATAAATCACAAATTCAACTCCTTTTTGTATTTTTGGAAATTCAGATTCTGTCCTGATACTTCCATATAAACCTTAAAAAGTTTCAAATGAGTCCTCAAAGTTATTTCTGTGAGAACTGTTAGCCCTTTTTACCATCTACAATACTCAACACAAAATCGTATCAACTACTTGCGACCATCCTCACTACAATTTACATGACTGTAAACTCTTCTCCTCAGCTTTCTTCTTTTTCTCTTTTACTACTTCTGAAGCTTTTCTTTCACTGAATGATCAGACCACACTATTTCTATCTAGCAAAACACATCTCGGTACGCTTAATTCTTACTCCTCAAAGCCTTCTCTGCACTCTCAAGTTCTCAACACCTCCCAAATTAGTACCAACATATTTTATTTGCAAACATTTAGAACCTTCCCTTCCAGGTCATTACTGAAGATGTTAAAATTAGCACTGCTTAAAAGCCTGCCATCTCAACTTGCAAGTAGGACCTAGTTAAAAATCAAGTTGAGTTGCACTAGATGTATTTTACAATTAATATTTTAAATCAAAGGATATGTGATAATCCACCCCTTATGGGCTCTTTTCCCATTTTATTAACAGAACCTGACTTAGATCATCCAGCACTGAAGTCTTGAAAAGTAACATTAAGAAAGTATTTATAAAGGCATTATAGCTATTCCAATTTTCAATTAATATCACAGCTACCAAAAAGTAAAACTACAATCAGGCTTTATTTTCAATGGCAATTCTCTTCTGCTCATAACATTGTGAATATGATTTTAATGACCTAGGATCTTGCTAGTAGCCTATTTAACACTGATATCGAGGAAGGGGATTCCAAAAGCTATCAACATTCCCAGGAAATCCTGAAACTAATAAAAATTATATGTTGAGGCCACATGCTAACAGGCTAATGAGAACAGCTGTATTGTATTTAAGCATACATTAAGGCTTGAAACAGTTTAGTTATGCCTAACAGATTACCAAATATACAAATAGAGTGAGAACGAAATATATACTTCAACATAACAGTGCAATATTCGTAACACAAGATTACTTAAATTAATGAGACACGTCATAACTTGTTGGCTTACAGTTCTTATGTTTTGACTCTCAATATTTTTCTTCATTTTAAATCGAGGCTTGTATCTGCCTTGTATCGAGGCCTCTTTCCAAAGCTGCTATATGAAGAAGTTAAATACTAAATTTTGATTTTTAGTTAATACATTGGTATTTTGCTAGCTAAAGTGCTACATACACATATGGCAGTAATAATCGCTCCTTTAGAAAGGATTATACAAATTGAATGGAGAGGTGCTTAAACCTGTGAGAATAAAATATGCAAACAGTATTATAATATTGTTTATGCTAGTTATGACATGAGGAAATAGACTTAATAAAAACAATTTTAAAAACACTGCAAATAACTTAATTTGAAAAAAAAAAATCAGTCTTTAATTAAAAATAATAAAGTTCTCCAAAATGCTGCTGATACCTGTGCTGCTACAATCCTGATTTTTTTTATGATTATATTAAAGGGCTGCTGTTTTAAATGTCCCTATCAATAGAAATCTTACCTGAATCTTGGAAATTTTATAGAAAAAATGCTGAAAGCTAAGGCCTAGATTCTGCAAAGATCTGATAAAAAAGAAATATAACTGTGTTTAGTCCTATCATTGGCTTAGACATGCAGGACATTACATTAGCAATAAGTGGGCAAAATTTTTGGGAATCTCTGAACTTAAAATTACATGGGGCAGGTGGGGAGAACTCTACTGTTACTTTACCATAAAACGAGTTAACATTGGCAACTAAGTATTACTTAAATTTTCAAAACCTTAACAACTGCCATCTACAACCTCAAATTGAGGAATTCAGTCCAGGGGAAAAAAAACAAAACTCCCTTGATTCATGACAGCTCAATGAACAGAAAGATTGTAAGAACTGCAAACACCTGTGCAAACCATCTTTTTAGTTTTTTGTCATGCTCCTACTTAACGACTACAATTAAAACACTGGACTTTGTTTACTTCAATGCAGATGACAAGCTCAAGCAAAACACACAGGGTGGGAAGTATACAAATTTTAGAATTCTAGACAAAAATTCAGAAATAAAAGAAATCAGAAGATTCTCATTCTTTTAACAATTAAAGAATATAAACAGGGAAAAAAAACAGACTAAACAATCAAATTTCAGAAGGCAATTATGATTTAGCCATTTGATTTACTGCGACTTGTAGTATTTATCTGTTTCCTTGGCAGTTTGTATTAAAAGTTGCAAAGAACTTTCCTGGCACTTTGAAAGTTGTAAATATTAGCACTGAAACTTACATATCTATTCTACAAATACAGTTATACCACAGATGTTCATTGCATTCATCTACTGACTTATAACCAAAGGGAACAATTTTGGCTAGATCTCTATTAGCAAGTAATTTGGAGCAGTAGAAATGGATCAGTAGATCAAAGCAGCTGGTGCTGACACTCCTATGCTAGCAGTTCAAAATGGTTTATTTTGGATTAGATTTCACCTGGTCTCCAAAACCAAACCACCATCACACAGGCCATTCAAAGTTTTCCAGGGATTTAATAATTGATTCAGATCTGTATGTCCCCAGTAGAGACAGAAGACCACTTTACACCTGCAGCAGAACTTAAAACCTATTTTTCTGGGAAAGGGATGTAGTTTGAACACCCTGTGCAAGCATGTGGTAAGGGGAGATAACTCAGAGATTTTCTCCAAAGCAGTATATTAATGATCCAAATCAAAATGGTATTACATACACTGGAATTGTATGCTACCTTTCCAAACCAGACTAACCAAAGCAGGTGTCATCTTACAAAACAGAATACTTGAGGGCACTGAAAGACTCTAGAAAAATTCTATAAGCTTTCATTCTTAACTCCACACCACAATTTAAAAAAAAAAAAAAAAAAAAAGAGAGATCATAGTACATGGCAATCTACTGGCTACCACAAAAATAATTAAAAATAATTTATTTCCCCTATTCCAGAATTCAGCAGAAGACATAAAACTGCATATCCCTATCACTTTGGCTTCATTTCTCTTTGCTTTGTTTCTTCACTCCATCTTTTATGTCCTTTCTTTTTCCTTTAAATATCTTACTTCCTTTCTTGTTTCCTCCTTATTTCTTTCAGATTTTTCTCTCATTTATTTATTTCCTCACATTACCTGTGCTATTAAATACAGTAAGACAAAACCAAAGATTCTGTCATCTTTGAACTTTCAGACAGAGCTGTCAGAATTGGTTTTTTATTTGGAAATTCAGATGGTTTAGAACGAGACAGGCATGTAAGCACTACCACTGTGATTTAACTTGCCCTAATTCAAACAAAATTTAAAAGGGCTAAAGATAAACATGTGCTTGCTTCAAACATTCAGATTGATCTCTAAATCCAGTGCTAAACAACTACACAAATTGAGAAAAGGCAAATTAATGACACAGGAATATTAGTCTACGATAAGACTGAAATTAGCCTGGCTTTAAACATCATCGCAGAGAACAGCCACAGGAACACCATGACAGAAATACTAAGGGAAACTAATGAAGCAATTTATGTTATAGAAGAATTTTATTACAGAAACACTAGATAAAAATATATTTGGGGTATACACAGCTTTTACCTTAGGAGCAAAGCCAGGAATACATTGCTTAATCTTTGCCCTTTTTTTTTTTCCTTCCTGAGCTGCGTCATTTGTTTACATAATAATTTAATCTTCCAGACTTTAGGTTAAAAGTTTCTCTTAGTGTTCTAAGTTATAAACAAAATTTTGCCACACAATTAACTCATTGGTTGCTTAGAATGATCAAAATATTCAGAGACTCACCTAGTTTCACTGACATTCAATATACAGTATCCAAGTAATTTTCCAAAAGAGTTTTGCAAATAAAAGAATGGGCTTCACTCTGCATTTGCTAAAAAGTAAATGAAAAGAAAATCAGATCTCTTTAAAGCAATTATTAAAGAAAAATTATCTTTTAAGAAAAACAAAAAACAAACCACAAAACAACACTATACAAACTTTCACTGGTATATAAATCGAAAATTTTAAGTGTAATGACAATCCTTTTCATTTCAGAAGCTTCCTTCTGTGTGAAGCCTTCTGAGCTTCAAAGCAAATCCCAAAGTAATTCTGTTTTTAGTAACGAAAAATCAGTTTGCAGCAATTTTCATCAACATTAAATACAACTTATTCCACTGAATTTTTTTAAACTCTATTAAGCAACTATCAAATTTTAATATTAATTCTATACTACATTTTTAATCCATAAAACCCTAAGCAGCAATAAATCATGGCATTTACTCCTATACTAAACACAAATTCCATCTCCCTGTACCTCATGAACACCAGATGCTCTTGGGTCACTTCAACACAAAAAACCCAAGTATTTTAAAAGAAAGTTCAGCGCAGTCCTATAATAAGCAAAAGGGAGGAGTGGAAACATGAAGATCATCCTCCACACTATACATTCTAGTTTCAGCAAAAGAAAATGGAACTAAAAGTCTCCAGCCTGTCTTGTAAGTCTGCCTTTATTTGTTTCAGAATTTGAATCTTTAGACAACCAAGGTGCTGATTCCTCCCACATGGCACCTCTCCCTCCTCTCTGCCTGGCCTAGGGCATACCCTTGTTTTGGCAGCAACTCCACTACTTTATTTCACTAATTTAAGTCAACTCCTCTGATCCAAACATAAAATAGAGGACAATCTCTTAGTTTGTTCAGAAACAATCTCTTTTTCCCTCAAATCTCGGTTAGGAAACAAGAGACTATTTTCAGGTCATTAACTCTCTATACTTTATTCAACAAATTTTGATTTAATGAGTAGCAATTTTTCTTCACTGTGATAGGCAAAGCAGGCCCAATAATTACAACCAAGATAACTAACTGCTCTACGATATTACATTTCCCATTCCTTATGGATGGGCTCTGACTGTGCTGCTGCTACTCCTTATTCATTGCACTTCTACAGCAGGTGTATAAGAACAAATTCCAATAAGAGTAGCTTTACTTCACTGGTCTCATGAGTAAATGTGGTTTTGCACAAGTAGTGACATAGGCATGTTTCCAGAGAAGCAGAGAGGCACTACTGCAAGGACTCACACGTGCACACAAGTCTGTGAGAAAGAGTACAAAAACTTTTAAATCTCTCTTCAATACTATTTCTACAAATCAGCGTCAAAAGTATTTTCTCTCTAATTAGTTATTTGCTTTTCATGCTTCTATGAAAAACATTAATAAAAAATGTACAAAAAGATGTTTTTATACAAGTAAATACAAAAGTTCTGTAACGCAAGAACAGCTTTAAACTGAGACTTTTCAGCACAAGTTAAAAAAAGCTCAGAGGAAGAAACAAGTAAAAGGACTAATGAAAATGTAAAGGTGAAGGAAAACAGCCCATGAAGAGACAAGCAGTAAACAAAGCTGCAGTACACCCTAGAAAACACACATTCTTAATGAAACAAAGCTGGTCCTCATGGTCTAAAAAGGTTATTTGAAAAACAATACCAGAGATGTACAGTATGCATAAATTTTCAGGATGCTCAAAAAGAAGTCTTTTGTAACTTTTAACCGCACACAGTAGGCATTGTTCAAAACAATTTATTTTATTATCATCTGTTCAATGAAGAAGAAAACCCAAGGAATACAGAAAAGTTGAATCAAAAATGCACAAATTATGGAAATACACTACTGAAGCAGCATTTGAAGGACAGAATCAACAGTAGATAGAGGATGAGGTTAAGTAAAAGCGCAAGGAGTGCAGAAGAATGTCCCCTTACTCAGTGTTTGTACCTGACATTACGATAGAGTGGAAGAAATCAGACCTGTTTACTTCTCACAGCCCAGCTAGAACATCACCAGTAGCTCTGTCTGGTTATGACTAAAAGGATCTGCAATATATCTATCTCATCTGATTTGGACAGATGAAATGTATTTAGGCAAACCACTGAAATGGTACAAACCATATTTTCAAAAAACCATCATGCTGCCTACTGTAAGAGTTTGGGACGGCACAAAGAAAAAATTGCCTGATACTGCAGCATAACAGTTTGTTTTCTCTTAAAACCTTGAGTGGTTAACATATGCAGGTGCTTTATCTTTCCAGTGGTAAGATTTTCATTGCATTTTGAATCAAGAAAACAGTATGTTCCTCCCCATGTCATTCTCAGACACAAGATGACTTTTGGTAAAGTTTTAGCTGAAGCAGATATATAATGCAAAGAACTACTGCTCAATGATTTAAGTCTTGCTAAATTATAAGCAACTAAAACCAGGGTCTTTGAATAGAAAGTGTCAAGCATCGCTAACTACAAACACTGCTACCTGTAACTCCATCCACAACCAAACTTCAAGCACAACCAAGTATCTCCAATGCATGACAAGCCACTAGGAATACAGGAAGGCTTTCTGCCAGCAAGACAAAATAATCCAGTTTCAGCAAGACTGCCACCACATCTGATCTACCTAAATAGATCAGTAACTTGACATAACATCTGAAAAAGTTTAACAATACATTGTATTTACAAAGAAAAAGCATAAAAACACATACATGAAGACTACAGGGGGTGGCGGCCATGATCCTCATGATACATCAAATCAAAACCCCATTGTCACTCCTAAAATGAACCTTAAACAAACTACCCTGTCATGTGTTTCTCTTTGTGTGACCATACATGTACAAGGCAATCAGTAATCTGACTGCAAGATAGGAAAAACCTTGCAAAGATGAAAATCTCTACCTCCTGGCCCATCTTCAGATGGACAGTACAGAGTGTCCAATCAAGGAAGTGGGGAGATGCAACTCCTTCACAAACAAGATGACATGTGAACACAGATATTGCTACTTGAACCTATTGCATTCTTTTGCTTTCTATGTATTCTTACATTAATGGGATATTAAGACCATCTTCACTTTAACAAGAGCATCTGTGGAAAAAGAACCCACCTAAAACAGCTGTGAGTACAGCAATACATATGCCTATTCACTGCAACAAATCCCTGGGAGAGATATTAATTCAGTCTCTAGAAACCACAGGGCCACACTAGCACACTTCATTGCTGGGGACAGCACTGTCATGAGGGTTTTTTGGTTTTCCTTCTAGTTTTCAAGGCAGCTTAGGTACAGTTAGTTCAATTGTTTCATTCCATGCTCCAGTGTACAGGATGAAAGCCTGTTAAAAGCTTATTTGAAGTTTATTCTTGCCCCTACACAACATTAATTTCAATCTCCAATTGAAGTGGAATGTCTGCCTTGCCAGAGGTTGAAAAAGATATTTTTCTGTTTAAAGCATTACTGTTCTAGTAGTAATAAAATCTACATAGTCACTTAAATTACCTAGAAATGCATTGTGCCTTGTAGAGTGAGTGGATAGCATTAGTAGTCCAAATGTGATGTCATCTGAGCAGAAGTCTTCTTTGGCACAGTCTTCTGAAAAACAACAACAACAACAAAAAAAACCCCACAGTTCTATAAAGATTAATCCATTCAAAACAACTTTTAGACATGAGCGCTTGATTGCTGCTGTTTTCTCTCCTGCCACTTCAATCCCTACACTGCCCACAATTTCACTTTTAAAATCTCTATTCAACATAATGAAGTAAATACACATGAAAGAGAAATTCAAAATTGCACATCACCTTTTACGTAGCTCTAGCACTGCCGGAAATACAAATCTGTGGGACAAATGCAACAGTCTAATGGTAACATTAAAGTTACAGTTCTGTTACGGTTTGAATGCACTTGGCTGGCACTGAAACTCAGCCGCTCACTCACTCTCTTCCCTTCTGGGAATGGAGGAGAGACTCAAAGGGGTAAAGGGAACAAAGACTTGTGCATTGACATAAGAACAATTTAATAACTAAACTACTACCACCATATTCCCAGTCCCCATCCTCTTCAAAAACAGACCAATGTTCTGCCTGTCTCCTTGAGCCCCACTGGCACATACAACCATCTCCTATCCAACACAGACCCAGCGCGTGCTGAAAAAAACAGGTCAGCGCTAAACTCGCATTGCATTATCTCTCTCTCAAGAGAGCATAGTAGCACATGTTTCTGGCTACCCAGTTTGCCTATTTTCCCAAAACCTGTAGGAACATTACAGTCTTTGAGATTTCTATCCCCTCCTACAAACATGGTTGCAATTGGTCAATGATTTCAAAAGCTACTGGCGAATATGTAAGGAAAGAATGAAAGAAAAAGAAAAAGCATAGGTCATGTTTTCTTAGGAAATCAGGCTTAAAAAAAAAAGGCAACTCCCTACAGCTTTCAATGGATAAAATTTCTTGGTTGTTTACTGAGCCAAGGGAAATAAGCAGATTTTGGCGAAACACTTCCCCACTTCTCTGACTTTTTACAACTTCACACTTAGGTTTCAAACACACCTTTAGGGGACTCAGGACTGGGAAAGTCACTCCATATAACAAGACAGTTTTTTCTCCCCTAGTATATCTTGAAGCTTTTGGATGATTGATGAAAATCCAAACCTTCGGCATTTCTCTAACAAGATTCATCTGAAAAATTATGAACCTTCTACCTTACCACACCAGCAGGAGTCTACCCTCTTTAAATTCACGACCACCTTCTTGCCAGCAGCCACCAAACTGACTGAATATTATTCTGTCAGGGTGCATGTCAGTAATAGCCATAACTCAAAAGGCAAAAGCCAGTCTCTGACATTACATTAAACATTCAACGAAATAGCCGTCAAACGCATCACATGCTCTTAAATGCCAGAAACTAATATTTACTACATAATTAAAAACTTTAGTCAAATGTAAAAATGGTTACTCACATTTTATTTACAACAGCAGCAGCATTCTCAGAAATGGAAATATGAAACAAGCTATATTAATACAATTTATTTTGAAGTATCCTTTTTTTATTAAGCAGCTTAGTATCTCATACTCTAATTCTCTAAGATAATTTAATATGTAAAAATATATATTTCCTCAAGATTTCTAATGTACATGTTAGGAAATTTACACATTAACCTTCCTCCCTCCCACAAGAGCTGCTTGTTACAGGCTGGCCTGCCTCCTCTATGTTTACAAATACTTGTCCCAATGGCATTTCAAAGAAAGTGCTGCAACTTTCTGGATATCTACCAGTTCAGCAGATGAGATGCTTATGGGATCTGATATCATCCTCTTACAAGTAATTGAGATATACTCACAAATTTGTGGAGCTGCAAGCTAAAAACTCTTGTAGATAATGATAGCAATACTATACTCTACTAAAAAGCACTTAAAATTCAGACCATGCTGGATGATCAGCCCAATAGCTGGGTATTCCTTCTCTTCCAAGTGTCCCACAGCAACGCCACTACCCCATGATCAGTTAGTAATTAAGTTCTACTGCATGCTCTAGCTGTAATAGGCACTACTACACTTAAGTATAGTCTTCACTAAAAGAGATTATCAGCAGGGCACAAAAAGGGGATTTCATACAACAGGATCCACAATTCCATAGTACCAAAGCCAGGGACAGTTGCATCGCCCAGCAAAACTTTTGAAAAGTTAGAGATGCGAACCATAAAGGCAACCAGTGAACACAATATAAAGCCTTTGCCTAGTTCACACGTAAAGTTAGTCCTCGCAATCCCGGTCCCTGTTCTTGATGCACATAGGAAAGCCTTTCCCATCAAACCAAGAGTAATATGTTATTTTAACATGCCAGCAGGAGAAAAAAGATGTGCTCTCATTTTGTCTAGCAGCACAGGGTTAGAGCACAGTAACCTGGAACAGAGAAATCTGAAAGCCAATCTCTATTCTGCCAGAGGGGGTTCAAACCATAATCTCTCAGCAGGTTCCACATTGCACTGGGAAGATGGATCAACTCATAACTTCTCATTTCAGTGGCAATCTTCAGAAGATGGAAGAAAAAAAGAAGTAAAGATTTGCTGGACAGAGCAGAACCAGCAGGGTGCATCCCTCTCTAGGGAGAGGGCCATCCAAATGAGAGAGATGAGTCCTGGTTTCCAGTTCCTAATGGCATTTAAAATTTTAAATGGAAGAAAATACAGAATAGTTTTTGGAACACAGGCTAGAACACAGGTACTCACCTCTTTTTGCTCCAAGAAAATAACTGGCATAGTATCTCTCTTTGGCCTAATTAGACTTTAATCATTTTGTAAACAAGGAAGATCGGCTTTTTAGGGTTTGGGTTTCTGCTGGTTTGTTGTTTAGGTTTTTTTTAAAGGAGACATCAACAAAACCTCTTCCTCCTCACCCTTTTGTGTTTCTGAACAAAAGGGAGAGTCACCACAGGGTTTTGGTCTGAGTCCAATCCCATAGGTGTGCCTGAGGTGTGGTTTGAACATGCCTTTGGACAAGTGAATGCCTAATCTACAGATTGCCTAATTTATGAATAGTAAACAGATTTAGATGCCAAGATGCTCAGTTCTGACAAGATTACGGAAGATGAGTGAGAACAAAACTTCAAGGTGTTTGCAAAACTTTCCAAGTGAAAACCTAGAGACCTGTAAAATTTAGCCAACACATGGCTACAACGTTATTTGGGGCTAGACACCCAAAATTCATCTAAATTACAGTTTTGACTCCTCTGTATTATTTTATGGATCTGGCCATACACCAAAATAATGTACAACAAAAACCTTCTCAGAGATACTTTCAAATACCCTTTTTAATTGAACTCTAAAAAGACCTCTATAGAAGAACAAGGCCACATATATTTATTTTAAAAATCAACTTTAAATGGATCTGTCTTACTCCAGGAAGTATTTTCTTTTGTTTTAATAGAAGCATAATAGTCTAGCACCATATATCTTGTGGTACCAGGCTGTCATTACAGATAAAATTATATTAGCTTCAAAATTGCAGCTTTCTCACACACTCTGAGATTACTGAACAAACAGATTTAAGGACAAAGCATTCAAGTAGTCACATTTATGCCTAATTTGGCTACAGTTTTATTATGAAGATGAGGAATACCCATAGTATCTACTGAGCTTCATAAGCTTCACTCTCTAAATACAAGCTTTTTTCAGTCTTGAATCTCATGGGTGTATCTAATTTTTAAGGATCTATAATTTTTAAGGATCTATATTTAATAAAATATTAATACTACTAATGATGATTTTATAACATACTCAGCAATGCTCCTCAGAACTCAGTGCAGAACAAGAAAACTAATTCACTTATTTTAATGACAAAAATGTAACAGTTGGAAGAAGTCCAAAGTGTGCAATGCTAAACTGCTGAAAGAATCTGAGAAGCCTTGTTGCTTCCATACAATACTAAATACATGACAACTGCAGAGCACTGAAGCTTTTTACATATATGATTATATATTCTGAAAGCAAGTATAATTAAGAATTTATACAATACACAAAAAGCATGGTAAGAGAATATTAAAACTATAAAATTAAACACTCAGGCATGAGGTATGCCAAAATTAAAATGGCTTTTGCATTACAAAGGAATTTTGTGGTGGCAGTACGGGTTGAGAATTCAATCCTTCAGGGCAGCACACAGCTGCATTAACCATGAGCCTCTTTCCTCTTCTGAGATTTTGCATTTCACATCTTTTACTCCTGCAACAAATGAACAGGGGAATGTTTGACAGTTTCAAATTACTACAGACCCCCATAAACTGAGTTAACAAAATAACCAATTGCAAGAGTAAGTTGTTTTCCCCAGGTGAACCACCCACAGAGGTGAATGAGATATCTTCTCAATGGATATAGCCTATTTGCTTCTGACAGAGTTACATCAAGACACTGGAATCTTTCATTTCAGACTGCTACGTGACTGAAGGTGTACTTCCTACACCTCTTTATATTCTGAAAGACCATAAATTCAAAATAATACCAATACTACTACTACTACTAATTCAGTCTTAGTAGAAGACAAGAGAGACAGTTGAATGGTTTGGCTACTGTCTGTCTGTAGTCTCAGAGATATTTTATTTTCCCTCCAGAGATAAAACTACCTTAAAACAGCTACTGCTCTCCTAGCAGCCTGGCGACTCTCTCCTGTTCTTGTGCCACCCCTTCAGCGGTGCCAGTCCAGCTTTTTACAGGGTGAATCAGCTCAATTAACATATAAATATTAAAAATACATTGCAAAATAAATAAATAGAAGGTAAGAATGGCAGGAACAACTACCACCATCTTTGCTATGCAACTACCTACTGATGTCATCTATCCTCAGAAACATTTCTAGATCTGCTTTATCACCTGGCCTTTACAATTTCTAGTCTTCATACAGAAACTAGTACTTTAAATGGGCTGAAACACTAAAATGCGCTTTTCTTTACTTCGAATATCTGTGAAAGTCCTTTCCTCAAGAAAAATCTAACCCATTACAGCATGATGAAAAGAAGGGCATCTTAGCCATAATTCCACTTCTTCCTGATTATGTTGTGTTTTGTATTAAAAACTGTATTAGGGTACAAATTTTCTAATCTAAGAGAACTACTAATATTCTTCAGTCTGCAAAATTAGGCTGAAGCTGTGAGGCTTTCGACAACAGATTATACATCTCACTTGAAGGGGTGCATAGCTAAAAAAGAATCTGTTTTCAAGTTATGAAATTACCTAGAGAAGAAAAATGCATTTTTATTCACACCTATTTTCAACACACGTCTATTATTTTCAGTAAAAAGTTCATTACTTTTCAAGTTGATAAAAATATTTCAAATAAACAATGTGAGAAGGGGAGGGGTCAATATCTCTACTACTAATTTGTGTCTTCAACTTTTTGCACAAATTTAGAATAGGAACAAAAAAAATAGCAAAAGCTCAAAACTCTTGAAAGCAACAATCTTCTTGGCAAGACCAATCCATCTATGAAGATTCATGACCTTCATGAAATTCTATACTAACAAGATAATTAAGCAATGCTACGAATTAAATTTAAAGTGATTACTACTCAGTTTTTAAATTGCTGAGTACAAAAAGAGTTACAGCATTAATAAAGAACACACTCTCTGCTTTCCTCACTTTCTTTTATTTTACCAGTATGTGTTAAACTTTTCTATGTAAGAACATGAAGCAGAAGAAATAAAAAACAAGACATGGCTGAGTGACATCTTAAACTATTAAATATCAACCTAGGAGTTATTTTTTTCCTGTTTCGACTGTTTCTTAGGAAGGGGTAACCCTTGCCTTACCAACAAAATTCTCAGATCTTAAAAACACTAGCAACCACATTCAAGCAAAACCAACCCTAACCCAAACATGCAATGTTTGGTAATCTGAAAGCAGTGTCTGTAACTTGTTTGAGAAAGTATCTTAAATGAATATATATGAAAATCAATAGTTTATTAAAAAATAAAGCAGCTACTTACCCTGTCAAGTAGAATTCTATTATAACAATTAAATACTAACTTCAAATAACAGGCCAAAACCCCACAGATACTAATAGACAAATCAATTTTATTCCTGTAAGACTGAACAGTGTGAAACAACTGCAACCACACATATTGAACTTTGCCAGGACTACCACAGTTGAGGTGTATTTCTCAAGTACTTCTTTCACTTCAAAGAGTATTTGCTTAAACAATCCTTTTGCCTTCTGGCACACCTGTCACCCAAAGTAATGATCTAGGTTAAATATAACCACATTACACACAAAAAAAAAAAAAAAAAAAAAGGTAGTTAATTTTAACCTGGATCATTTCCCCAACCCAGTACAGACTCGGTTCCACGAACCACTGTGCTGGTACAGCTGAGGGGGGCAGCAAAGAGGTGAGAGCTGGGAGCAAGGAACAGACAGGCCTGTTTAAGTCAACACTGCCACCAAAAGCACTGCTTGTCAAACTATGCCATCAAAAAAAAATACTTACTTTAAGGATTTAGAGGATCAGGATCTACAGTCAGCCACTCTGCCTCTACATGCCACTTTGTATACCAGCTAGAACTATATGTGACTTTTCTTGTGCCTCTTAGTAGGTCAACTTTTAACACGCACATGAAAACAACAGCCTCATAAAAATCTCACTACAAATACATCTGATTAGATTACAAGCACACCTCACAAAAAAAAAAATTGAATTTATATCCAGACCTAAAGTATCCAGCACTTTACATTGAAGACAATCAAAAGTCTAAGTCTACTTCAACAAAATCACAAAAATGAAGCACCACAGATTTCCAGTCCCTCGCTGGTCAGATTTCACACACGCACACGGAGTATTTGACACACTGATTTTAAGGATGCACAGAAATCGGGAGAGGACCGGGGGCTACCGAGAAATCCTCACCTTTAAAAGCATGAACGCGTTGTAGGCACCGCAATAAAATTACCAGAGGAAACAAAAAAAAAAAAAAACAAACC
>NW_010114724.1:0-18090 GCF_000699245.1 Pterocles gutturalis | reverse complement strand
CGTCTCCCAAACCAAACAAACTGCAAAAAAAACTATTACCTAACTTTTCCTTTGATGGCTTCAAATTCTTCAAACAAAACTGTGAAATCTGAAAACTGAGGACAACTTTAAATGATCACAAACCATGGTATCTTTTACTGGAAGATGTTTACAGCTTCAGTGACAAAACTAGCATCTTAAAGCCCACTTTGTTTCACTAAAGAGCAGCTTCCTCCTACCATGTTATATACCACTTACCCTTGGGATCACCAGTCCAATTCTCAAGAAGCTATTCTGCAATACAGCTCATCACCTCCGAGGCCACCTGTCAACAGCAACTGCTCAAGCACAATCCCAAATCAGGGGACTTCCGTAAACACAAGAGTGCTGGGACTCAAAACAGCAGCAGAGATAACTGCTTCATTTACAGGACTGGAAGGCAGCTCAAGAAAACTTCTTGCAGGTAGAGAAAATGGCAGCTAAATCATCAAAATAATCTAAGAAAAGAGTTTTATCATCTGTACAGATGAGGAAATCCAGCTGCACGTAAAAGCCAACTTAAGCTTCTTGGATATTTGAGAACAAGCTTACATGTGCCATTAAGAAGGTGACTGCCTTAGACTCAAAACTCAGATTTGATCTGCAATATCCCTATCTTGAAGGTAGATTTCTCTTGCACTCATGGGACTTCAAAGGCTCTCGCCCTTTCAAAGCCCAGAAAAGTATCCCAACAGCCTGGTTCAACAGTTGATGTGTTTCCTGACATTGGATTAACTTCAGCTCATCAGCCTCAGCAGTTTATCTCTGACACTTTTATGGAATAACTTCTAAAACAGACAGAAGAATCAAAATAATTTCCTCCCTCTGGATACTACATGATGGCTCAGATACGACCAATTCACTTAAAAGCAGCATGCAAGGATGCTCTTGCTGACCTCCACTGTTTGCTGCAATGAGCTACCAAAAAAAAAAAAAATCCCCCCAAAACCTGTGCTTGGCTTCCAAAGGAAATACAGCAGCTCACCTCCTTCCCTCTTCCCAAAAAAGTAGTCGCCATAACTCTAGTGAAAAAAAAAAAAAAAAAAAGGAAAAGAAGAGTGTGCCTAATTTCAGGGGTTGCTTTATTACTGCATATACAGGAATAAAACAAAAATTGGAGTAAAGGGGTTTGAGCTCAGACAGATTACAATATTACAGTACTACATGGACTTCCCTGAACTACTAATTAGAGAGCCACCTTAAAATACTAATACCAATAAAACTGCAATTGGGGGAAAAAAATATTTTTCTCAAGTGGAACTGTCAGAAATGGCAAATTTGATGTCATAGTCCAGTGGCTAGGGCTCTCATTAGGGAGACTTGAATTCAGTTCTGTGTCAGCCACAGCTTTCCGGTTACCTGAATATTTTACAAAGCCAACTCATATTTAATTTGCTTGCCTCTGTCTCCCTTCTCTGTAAAGCAGGGATTACCACATTTTTTTCCACTTCTGAGCATGCTGAGCTCAAAACCATGACGATAATGTGCTACACTCAGGTAAGTCAGCACAAGGGCATGAGGGAGAAAACTACACCAAAGACAGAAAAGCCTACACCTACCAAAAATGCCACGAAACCAGCACATTTCTGACTTTTCCTTACTACTTCACAACCTTTCTCTGCTCTTCTGACAGTGGAGAGAGCAGATGCTGCCTGCAGTTGTCAATGCAGAACAGAAGCATGTCTCATATTCTTATTTTCTCCTAGACCGTATAACATCTCTCATCCTTCCTACACCCAACTTTTGCATGGCTAAATTCTCCCTTTAATTCACATTTGGCTGCATAGCTCTTCTATCCTAGTCATTCTACTCCAGTTGGTCTGTTTCTACCCTCGAGCAATAGGTGCTAGGTATGTCGTGCATCTTCTGTTAGCACATGTCCTGTCATTGTTCACATTAAGCATAACCAATCTGCTAACCCCTGGACAGCTGCTGGTTTTACAGGCTGTCATCACAAAGACTGCCTGTGTGCCTGCTTGTGGGATTTTGATTCTTTAGGAGCCCACTGAATTCATTCAGTTCAGCTGCAAATTTAAGCATGGAATTGAAATGCCACAACTAAGAGAACCAGCTTGACTTAGTTTAGCTCCTCTTCACAAACTAGCTTTGGGCCCCATCTAACATCTTAAAATCCTGCATCTTTGACTTCTAGCATAGCTCGTGAAGGTTAATAGGGTGCATTTTCAGCAACAGATACTGCAGAGGAAAAGGGTGCAAGAAAGATCCCAAACTGAAAGCTTTCCCAAGAGAGGACAGCCTGTACCAGAATCTCTTCCTCTACAACTGGTCTAGGAGCTACTTCCTTAGTGTACATGTGCATGCGTCAGCAGAGTGGAAGCTGAGAGAGGCAAAAATCAGTGAGAAAATAACACAAAACCAGAAGAATGTGTGACATAAAAGTAAAAAGAGTTCCTGGGACATGGGCCTGAAGAAAGCCTTTTGAAATGTCATTGAGTACTACTGAAAAACACAATCTCTGCTCCTTTCTGTGCACTGGATTAAAAAAAAAAAAGTTCATAAACTTTCAGCACAATTTATAAACAAACAAAACAAGTTTCTGCTAGAACTACACTCCATGTATTTCCCTTTATCATAGGACTGTCCACAAGAACTCAAGTTTCTGGCTTGTTGGGGAAAAGGTTAAAATAATCTAATCGAAAACAACAACTTTTTCCTTGTCCTGTCACATACCACTTTGCCAGTAAATATGTGGGGCAAATACTTTGAAAAGCATGTACACACACCTTAAGCAAAAATTCAAGTTTTGAAAGCGATAGGCTGACACTGAATCTATAAGAGGTAAGATTTTTCTCAAAGCTAAGCACACACTTTTCCATACAAGCAGCTGAATCATGGATATTTTAAAGAATAGTTTATCAAGCACAATATAGCACATCTCCTATTCAGCACTATAAAATGTGTCCAGTGCTGTACAAAGCATTTAAATTTGGAACTTTCTGGCATTCACTGGCACAGCAGAAGAATTGAGAGAACTAATCTAACAGCTGTCTTCAAATACGGCAGATTTATACTGTGGCTTTAGACATTAACTGCAGTTATCTGACTTACACCAGAATACAAAATGAGTAGCAGTGGTCTCTGGACTAATGTAATGTATGGCAACACCTGAAATATACTCTCCTGACTCCAGGCTGCTGAAGTAAGTTACATTGCTTCTTAGTGGAAGCATTCAATTTTCACTTTTAATACAAAAGCATAGTCAAAGAAAAAAAACAAACAAAGGCTACATACCAGTCAGTTTATCAAATATCTACATACAGAATGGTTCTGTTGGTCTTTTGCATTGCTATAGCACTGAATTTGCAGACAACACCCAGCAACTAAAAACTGGCATGATTTAACAGTCCAATACTTTTTTTGGTACCTGATTTTCCTGGTATATGTTTATTTTTTAAAGGGAAGAGGAGGTAACATCAGAGATGCAGTGATATAAACATTACCCTTAGCTGTATGGAAACTTAAAGTATGCATTTTAAAGTATGCATTAAAGAGCGCAATGCATGGGAAATACTGCTAATTAGTTTTAGAATTCAAAACTGAAGCTGAGTGAATTCAAGGGAAAAACAGAGCTACATAAATGCCACAGTAATCTATGAATAACTGAGTGTATAAATGAAATTCTAGAAAGGCTTGCAAAATTACCCTCTGTTACACCAAGACTTTGGGTTCATGCCAAGAAAAGCTCTATGGTTTTCAACAGGAGTACTTAGGTGGGCAGAATTTCAGGTTTAGTTCAGCCCAAAATGGGGTTTTCCGGTGGCCTATAAAAATACTGCACCTCCTACCATCTCCGCTTTCCTTACATTAGAGCAGCCTGATGACCGCTTGCACTTCAGGGCTGGAGGATGGATCAGATGTTACAGACTTGGAAGGCAACTGAGCAAACTCCTGTGGGTACTTCCTGTGAGGATGGAAACTGAAGATGTCAGAACCAGAAATCACTTCTTCCTCGGATTCTGCCAACAGCATAAGTCAAGCTGCTAAGAAGCTTTTAACTGTCATTTTTTAAAAATATTTTTAAAGACTGCTATCAAGGACAACACTGAGGTAATATGAAAGCTGAGCTTTGCTTCCCTTCTCCACCTCCCATCCCCCAGGCCCCTCTCTCTGCAGTTCATTTGGCACAGCATCTCATGCAACGCTGCTACGGGAATGTTCCTGAACATGATTAATTTGCTAATGATACAAATCTCCAAACAGCACGTTAGTACTGCTGATGATCTATGAAATGCCAGAGATCATTCTCTCACCAGCGATAAGCTCTTTCGAGCCGGTGGTTCTGTATGAAACCTCTTGCAATTGCTAAGACCATTCTCATCTCTGCATCACCCCTTGACAGTGCAGAGGCAGAGCGCTGCAGCAAGGATTTCTTTAATGAATTGCAGGTTATATATACACACAAATAATACAGAAGGTCAGATTATGAAGTCTTGCATACTTTCATATGCAAAAAGCCCAGAGTTTGCTTTGGAACAGAGACAAGCCTCACCAGGCAAACACTCTGCTCGGTCTGCTCTCCTCACAGGATGCAAGTGCGCACCAGCAATTGCAAAACTAGGGAACATGTTTCCTTTCCTCAACTGCTCACAATATTGCCCTTGGCACCTCCATTGCCCAAGATACATGAGTAGAGATTCCAAAAATAGCGTCAGAAACTTCAGTATTTTTTCACATTTCTTGGGCAGATATTTCCTATGCCGTACAAGGCACCTGAAACCCATAATATGACCCCCATGAGCTACCCTAGTCCCAGCATCCTCTTGACCAGGAAACACTCATGATACCAAACTGTCCTCAGTTATGACTTGCTGACTTTGATCAATGACATACAGGATATATTTTTCTTCTTCAAGAAACATTTGCAGTCAAGTTTGTGGTTTCCTTGTGTTTATTCAAATTTTTCCAGACTATCAGTTATTTTTACCTATGTGAAATAATCGCAGATAGCTGAAAATATTTAAGATGTGAAATCTTCACTATGACCAGCCAAGAATACTACGGTTGCTTTTTCTATTCTGACAAGTTGGCCCTTGCTTAACAAAAAAAAATCCAAAAATGCAATAGCAGGGATTTAAGACAGTTTCGGAACTTTTTCTGAATCATATTGACTGGTATTAGCTATGAATTCCTATAAACTAGGCTACTGCAAGATACCTTTGCTGAATGCCATTTGAGCTTGTTTTTCAGTTGCTACCTTCCCACAAGTGTGCTGCATTTCTGAAGGGTGCCGTTAGCTCTCTCCCTTGTGCATTTACTTGCCTCCAACATTGGTGTGCTGAGACATAGCTGGAGCTCTATCCAGTTTCATTGTCTAGAAAATAAGCTATTGATTTGTAACCATTAATAAGCATGCCATCTATCAGGGTGTGCATGCCCAAGGTTAGCCAGGGGGATTTTCCACTAGCAGCGCCTCCAAAGTCAGTCATTTGAACCACCTTGTATGCAACAAACACGGGGTCATTCTGGGCCTGCCCTGCATGCTTTCTTGGCACAGAAACAAGTTAATCTGGTCAGACTTCTACATGTAAACAAGTGGGTTTTATACTGTTAAGAAAACTCAATCCTATCACTATTCCTCTGTCTATTCCTCATGCACATTTACTTCACCAAAATATTTCAAAGTATCCCATTCAGTGGGGATGACATTGCATTGCACCGAAACCATCTCATATCACCTCCAAGTTGCTATTCCAAGCCAGCAAGAAGTATAAAACCTGAATTTAGAACCTGAATAACAAAGAGAAATAACAGGGAGGAAGATACAAGATTTGGGAACTCAGTAAGAAATCCAACCCTTCCATTCATATAATGACTGAAAATGACAATCCAGAACTGAATGGCATATATAGTCTAATAACTGTTGTAGCTTTCTTTTTACTTTAGCACAACTGATTCATGTGTATGTTTTTAACACTAGGGCACTATCAGTTATAAAACAAGAGTTGTACATTTGACAGACCAGTAGTTTCAAACTTGCAGTTTGTTTTATAAATCAATGTAATTCTAGTTGCATTTAATAAGCAGGAGAAAGAGAGAACTTTACATATACTTGTTTAAATGTACTTCTGTGCTCAGACAAGCCTCAGAGATTTTGTTGTTTCAACTCTACTGTTCTGTCCACAAGCTGGTAAAGCCATTATTCCCCCAGAAACCTCACAGGAGCAATAAAAAAAACCCTAAACCCAAAACAACCCATCTTCATCTGCATGCACACAGACTTACAGAAAAATGTGCATGCAATCAGGCTACAATCAGCTCTTAACACTAACAGCAATCTTATGATGACAGAAATCACCTGAGAGTTAGGCTGTGCATTAGGCTTTTAAAACTACTAAACATTTCTTTCAACTCCAAATGGACTCCTCCTTGGTATTCTGCTTCCAGCCTGAAATGAATTGTAACTTCAGTCACAGAAGGCTCTAGGACCAACACTGCTGCACTCCTGGAAGCAGAAATGTTTGAGCAAAGGTGAGTAGGTCAGACAAGGGCAAAGTCCAAAGTAATTTTAAGTGGTTCAACTAAGTAGAGAAGGCTAATGGGAAACCATTTTAACTTATTACAGTCATCCCCAGTGAATAAAAGGACAACGTTTTTCTTCAGCAGCTTGATTACAAAGCAGTAAATCCCTCTGTGTATATAAAAGACCTACAAACAGTATAGATCAAATGTTAAAAAATGTTTTGCACTGCAATGATAGATGCAGGAGGAAATATTAGAGTTGGGAACAGTTTTAGATATTCAACCATTCTAATTTTTAAATACATCCAACATACAGACACATGTCCATAATTTTGCCATTCTGATCAACAAAGTCACAAAGTCACGACATTTTTGGACCTTCCTTTTAAAAAAAAAAAAAACCAAACAACTAAGAAACATGCTCTTGAACATAGAAACATGTAATCTTTCCCTCTTTCCCCACAACACTTTCTGACTCTTGCTGGCAACACAAATTTATGCTGCTTCAGCTACTGGCTGCAATCTCTACTGTATAGACCCTAGGCAGCAGTAAACAAGCAAACAAAGCACAGCTTGAGGTAAGAACATACTTCAGCAGCATAAACATCTTTAAGAATTATGCCAGAAAAGGATTTTCTCCAATTGCTGACAGGGTTTTTGTCCAGTGTATCAATTTCTTTTTCCCTAAACAGTTGCCAGTTCTGATAGACCCATAGGTCTACAAACAACCAGTAAGTCTGTTGCATTGCACTAGTCTAAGATGGCATTGAGAAATGTTTAGAACAGTGAAAATTGCAACTACTCAGCTGCAGGTTCTTCTTTTCAAAAAAAAAAATAAAATATTTTTTTTTTCAGTCAGAAGCAGGATTTCTGGGCTTAGCAATAGGATGGTCAGTCATTAGGAACTCTTTAGGTTTCTCAGAGCTGTATAATTCAGAGGCAACACCCAAATATTTTATTTACTTCATAACAAAACAATGACCTGGTCATGCCAATTTGTATCATGTCCATGCTGGGTCTCCACATATTTTTCTCTGGTCATGAGAAATAAACATTCTGAAGCAAGAAGCACTTTAGCTACACCTACATACAGAGCAGGGCTGGGACCACTCTACCTGCTGCTGTAATACAGCAGCCACCAAATACTGCCTGAACTGTAAACCACCTTTTTGTAAAGTAATTTCAGTAATGCTCGCTAAATAGTTTTGTCAACTCAAATTTTCAGAAACCTCCTTTTGTTGGGTTGGCCTTCTGATGAGGAACATCAACCAGTCCCACAACTCTGGAAACCCTTCGGGTATGAATCCCAACAGCCCCCAGGGACTACTTACAAGAGATGTTACACAATGTCTTAGCACTTGCTCGCAATAGGACAAGGGGCCTTCACAGAGGTCTGGGGACATGATCATATTACCAGAGGCTCAGCCATAGGGCGGTAATGCTCCTTGTGAGCGTTATTCACCTTTTCCTAACTAAAGAACAAAACGCTTCCACTGGTGGCACCTCTACCAAGTAATGCATACCTGCTTCATCAGACACTCATATCAACACTTCTCAACTTCACCGTCTTGAACTAATATCATTAGTTGCATCCTCAACCAGGTTCTGAAAAGATGATTCTGTCTTCAATTAACTTTTCTATACAGCAGCAAAGTTGTATGCCACAGTCATAGCGTAATTTTTTAAGATGTTGAATTTTTAACTTTCAATCCATTTATCGTCAATAAAGAACTTCACAGCAGTTTAGACAGGTTGACATCGACTCTTGGCCAAAGTAGGCTGTAGTGTTTGTATTCTGTCTGCCCACACCACTTCCTGTCATTTCTACTGGCTAAAATGTTCTTTTCTGTGGTTTTGCAGTGTCCCTCCCTGCTGTGGACTCTACAACAACAGTTGGGTTTCATCTCCTATAGCTCTTTTGAGGTCACAGGGAGCAAGGGGAAGGAGCAACAACAACAGGGGATGGGACCCAAAGCTAAATAAATCTATGTTTCTTTGATCCTCTGGGATCAGGATGCTGTAAAAACACATGGTTATTAGAACTGTGAATTTATTGGTAAAGGAGTTGGTTACTGACACTGTACTTCAGCATAAACTTACATTATGGTACTAAGTACAAAGCATTCATTCTGTTTGTGGCTATGAGAATTAATCTCTTCCATGTGCAGAGGGGCTGTGTGATAATTTAGCCGAGAGTCCCGTTGGTAGTCTGGGCAAGCACTCATCAGCTGCAGGGCTTTCAACAATACACAAGCAACAGTTCCAAGAGCAAATGATGTAATTAATGTTTCTCTGAATGCTACCAAGCAGGACTAGAGCAGTCTGCTCATTTCAGGGTTTTCGTCCAAGTAGGTTGTCAAAAACATGAAACTAGAAGGTGAGTTTCTCCCAAAACACTTCAAATGCTTAACTTTGGACAGGTTTCAATAACTAATGGACTTTGAATGAAATTGTATGTTTCTAATATCTTGCATTTGCCTCAATAGTAAGAAAAGGTCTGATCCTGATTATTAAAAATGAAAAAGTAATTTGAAATGTTTATGTGGATGGCAGCTTTATATACAGGATAGAAATGCTCCAACTGCCTTTTTTCAGTCCAGCTGGAACAAAGTTTTCATTTTTCTTTTTTCATGAAATTTCATTTATTATGAGTACTATGTCTTAGTAAGGCAGCTGTTGGCAGCAAACTGTGAAATTAAAGTTGAGCTGGTTAGTACCGAGAGCCAAGATATAATACGCTTTTGTCAGAGAGAAGTTTTTCTTCTATATATGTAAACTACATTCAGCAATTAAACTAGCTAGTTAGTCAATCCTACCAACCCCACTTGATGAGAGAGTTAATGCTTCTTGAAAATACAGTTTCCAAATTGTACAAATTGCAATCAAAAAAATGGGATTGCTACAGCTCATTTCAGTGAGGTCTTTAATGACTTTAGAAATCCAGAAATTAAGGATTCCTGAGTCTCATTACTGTCCTGCTATCATGGTGTTAGATTTTGGGCAAGTAATTTCTGATAAGATCCCAAATAAGAATGAAATCAGGATCCACGTGTTACTGCTATCCACCAAGGATGTCACACACAGTCTGTGCCTGGAGGAAATCATCCTGGGCTTCCTATAACTGGGGCAAGCACACTTATCATTCAATACAGAACCACGACTCTCCTCCAGCTTCTCTGGCCACCTTAAAAGAAAGCAGCAGTAAACTTTACATCTTGTTCTGAACCTTCTCTGGAATGTGCTTAACATGCACATTTCAAAAATACCTACCCAAAAGTGCCCTTGGGAACCAAGTGAAGGAGTGGGACAGGACTTGGCACATGCTGTTGGAAGTCCACGCCAGGTAAAGGTTGGAATTCTATATATTAAATGCATAAATAAAAGAGGGAACATGAAAAAATGCCTGAACTAAAGCATCAAGCTGATTAATCCTGAACAACTACGTTGACTACACCTTGTAAAATGACTTATTTCCCAAACTGTTGCCTGGAAGTTCAGTTATCAAGGGTAATAGCAAAACTGTTATCATAATTTATCTCAGGATTTAATTAGCTTCAAATGACTGTAAAAATTCAAAGACCTTGCTTCTGACCAAAGATCCAACCCTGTCCTCTCCCCAGCCCAGCCACAAGCTCCTGCAGCCACACAAGTCTCTTTGTAGGCAGACCAACAAACTGATTTTTTTTCTGGTTTTCTTCTCAGCTGGATCAGCGAGTTGATCCAGTTTGTAACGTGTCCAATAGCACCAATGAAGAGGAGGAGACAGGAACATGCAGCCAGGCTAAGGCAGCCACTTCTTTCAATGTCAACACAGCTCCCAGTCAGCTTAATCCAGTCTTGAAACCGTACCTGCAATTTATCAACATGACTGCTGCAAGGAAGGTCCCACTGCTCCCAAGGCGACAGTAGTTCTAATGCCAAGTAAGACAGTCTGCCCAAATTACTCCACTGCTTAGGTGACAGCTACCTGTACTTCCCTGTAAACACAGGATTACAATTAAATACTCCAACACAGTTGAAGTTGGCACCACTTTTACTATTTTAATGTTAACTGACTAACAGATTAATTTAACAAAGCTTTGAGGACTATGCCCACCCCACCTAATACATAAACTACAATCATGCAGACTTTGAGTCAGCAATTCTTACTTTACATTCACTTCAGGTACTTGCAGAACTTTCCTATTTGCAGGGGTATCAAACCACTTTGGGGGTTTACTTCATGTCATGCATATACCTTGTCAGCCATCTACTGCAGTAAAAAACAGAGCCAAAAAGCTCTACTAGATAACTAGAAAATTAAACAGCATTTAGGAATCGGTGGGAGATTGCTCACTGCTGTTTAGCATCAGTGAACATAGTGGCTGGCTACAGGGTACTTGTAAGCATTTTTAAGCAGAAGAAAAGCTTGGCAGGTTCCTTCCTGTATGCAATTCTTTTTCTGAAGAGCTTTTTAAGGGATAAGCATAGGGTTTTACTTTTCTGAGATTACATGCATTGTTAAAGACAACTGGATCATATCTCTTTTGTATAAAGAAAAATAATCTGATTTGTCAGTATCTAGACAGTCAAAATCCTCAGATTACAAATGCACTTAGTATGTCCATGAAAGATGGCCACCAGTCCACAAGTACTGCTTCAAAATACAAACTCACAGATTCACAGCAGTATAAAAATACAAGGCTGGCAAGGAATTGGAATGAGAATAAGAAGCATACGAATCATGCATACAACTAATTAAACATGAAAATCGACTTTACAGGCACTTACCTTCACCATTGTAAGTTAACATTCAGCAGAACAAATTTGAGCAGTGTATTTTGGACATTTACAATCTGGGAGAAGTATTTCTTTTAAACTCAAGTCAGGATAACACAGCTGCCTTTCCAAGGACTGATTATTTCAGGCCTTCCTAACTGAAGTGAAAAATGCTTAAGACTGAACACAAGCCTTGGTTGACAGCACTTAATTGAGCCTGGAAATCTTCAAATTTACAGTGTCAGGAACTGCTGAATAACTTCTAGGCTAAGACTTCAGGGCAAAGCATACCTATATTCAGTCAACTCGCAAGTTAAAGTAGTCAGATTCTGGCAACTAAACCCTGGCTTTCCTTTTGTACATGTAATTGTCCAACTTTAAGCACTTCACCATTCACTGTCAGGGGACCATCTGAAAAATGCCCTCCACAAGTCACATCCCAGCTATTGCTTCTCTACTAACATTTGATTTGTGGATTACAATCCAAACTGCACTTCCAAAGGTCAAAAGGGTGTATCAACCATTTGAGGCACTACAAAAAAAAGAAGACAGACAACTTTGGGCCTGATTTTCAGTGACTCTGAAAAAAGCCCAGTATGCACTAACCTTTAAGAGCATATGCCAAGAATAATTCCAGAATTTTAAGTTCCAGTGACCACAAGATTGCAGGTTTCATGCTACTTCTTCTGGTAATGGTATCTGCATTAACACAGAGAGCATCCATTTGAGGAAGGACAGAGAGCATCGTGTTGGCACAACAAAACCCTTTCATTAAGGAGACATCTGGGCCATTAATATTATGTCTGCTGGGGGAGGCAGCACCTCGCTAGATTGGGTTTCAAACCAAGTTCTGCATGAAGTGTTGAGCAAAACAGACTTGGCTGCAAGGAGGACAACACAGGCCTGGTGGGTTTTGTTTACTGTATAGTTAAAAGGACCACTGAATGATTAATGAAAGACTGACAGTTTCTTTGTAGAGTGGCAGACAATACTTTGAGGCAAGACCTTGGCTTGTTAGGTTAAGCATAAAAATGCTTACATAGAGCTCTCTCCTGAGCTGACTACCATTCAAATGACTTTTCCTCCTTGCTTCCCAGTACAAAAGCAAGCATAAATGTAAGTCTCTCTTGAGAAGAAGAAAGAAGCCCAACAAAATGTTAGTTTGCCAAAAGAGCATCTGGCACATTAATATGTGCAATAACACTAGCACCATGTAGTCATCTTCACTTAACACCTTGTTAGCAGCTGAAGGAAAATCTTTGGCCAGATCCCTCCAAAAGTAAACCTACTTCCACTGAGAACAGCAGGATCCTTTGCCCTCAGACAAACTCACCTCTGTACACTGCAGGCTCTTCCTAGGCACAGAGCCACCATCCCCAAAGGGAATGGCAAGTGGCTCATCAGGAACTGAACAAAGATCTTCCTTTGTAACATAAACCAGGTATACACAAGCTTCAGGTTAATGGCTTCAAAAGCTCTGAAGATCTGAAGGAAATTCAAAATGGTATTTAAGCCCTGGACACATGATTTAAAGTCACAGGATGGCCTCCATTTGACGGCAAGACCATCTCACCTCTTTCTACACTCTTGATATGAATATTAATAGAACACACGCAAAAAAAACCCCAAATGTATAAAAAGACTTGGCCTCTGGAGAGATGGGGAGGAAGACAGGTTCTGTATAGCAGCCTTTCCCATCTTCAGAGCAGTTACAAAACTACAAGCAACCTAAACGCAAAAAAACCTCTCAAGAAAACAACAGCAAATATAAGATCCTGAAAATAGAAAAGAACACGTCCCTAGTTCAGGCAGTCATTTAAAAGATGATAATATATCTCAAAAGCCAGCATGATACTATATAAATGTGAATAGATTATTTTTTAAGAAATTCAGACCTTAAACATCAGTAAAGCACAAGCTTTCAATGATCAGGGACTGTTCCTTATTGTCAGACTTGTCTCTTACCTCAGGTGGGACGCAGGATAAGTAAGGCTGACCTTCTGTGGCACCCTTCCCTTTCCTTCTCTGTCATAAAATGCTTTAAAAACAGCTGCGATTCCCATAGCATGGGATGTGCAATCACTCTACATCAGAGTCCAGTATGAATTAATAAAGTGCTGATCTTGTCACACTGTACCGGGTGTCTGTGCCCAGGTGCTGGCAGGGGCTGCAGGGGCCTCTGTGAGGAGAGGAGAGGTGGGGGGCCGCCCCAGCCAGTTCCAGCTCGTTCCAGCCGGCTCCGCAAGAGACACGCAGCAGGACCTGGCTGAGCCCAGAGAAGCCAGCAGCACCTCTGTAAAAGGGCAAAACTCAGCATGGTAGAAAGGAAAAATGTGAGAGAAATAGTCCTGTGACGCCTGCACCAAGGCCTGAGAAAAGGCGGGAAGCAGGCGCTCCAGGCGCCAGAGCAGATTCCTCTGCAGCTCCTGGAGAGACCGGGCCAGAGCCAGCTCTCCTGGCAGGAACTGCAGCCCACAGAGAGCCCACACTGGAGTGGGGGAGAAGTGTGAGGAGGAGGAAGGAGTGGTGGAAACATTATATACAGACTGTGACCCCCATTCCTCACCCCCCACACCGCTCTGGGGGAGGTGGAGGAATGGGGAATGAAGGAGTGAAGCTGAGCCTGGGAGAGCAGGCAGGCAGAGGTGTTTTAGTTGTTGCCTTCATTTCTCACCATCCAATGCTGTTTTAATTGGCAATACATTAATTTTCCCCAAGTCAAGTCTCTTTTGCCTGTGACAGTAACTGGTAAACGATCTCCCTGTCTTTATCAAGGCTCACAAGCTTTTTCATCTTATTTTCTCCCCCCGACCTGCTGAGGATGGGGAGTAGGATGGGCATCTGGGCCATGGTCAACCCACACATCAAAAATCTTTCTTACTCACCTCAGTGCTCTGACTGAAGAATACACTAAAACTGAAATAAAAATAGCAAAACCAATAGATTTCCTTTCCAATAATCTGCTTCGGACAGAACACAAAACTTTTTTTTTTTCTTCAACTAATCACTGAATGGCAGAGATTAAATCTTATTCTCCAGCAAGAAACAGGTAATTGTGATAACACAGCCTGAAGTCTTCAGGACATGCCAGGGCTTTCCCTGCTACATAAACACTTTTACCACAAAGTTGTCGGCATGTTGTTCCTAACACGCATGTTGTTTGGTGCAGTACCCACTACTTCTTACCAGATCTCTAACATCGCTGCAGTCCCAACGCAGAATCTTTACTTCTGTCCTGGCTATCTACTGCTAACGCACTTCCTGAGCGAATTTTGGGTTGTACTAAAAAGTAGAGGAAGAGTAAACCAGAAAGCCCTCAAGAAGGCAGATTGCTGTTGCTGGAGGGGCATGGGATAGTGATAGATGCTCCATCCCAGAGCATCCACTCTGGCAGCAGAAACCAGACCAGTTGCTGTGATTCTTGTCCCAGTAAAGTGGACAGCAGAGGCTGCTTGGAGACATTCTGCTGCCACAGGCCAACACTTCGCTGTGATTTCCAGTCGACTACTTCTCACTTCTAAAGCTGGTCATAAGCAGATGTCTTCTAATATTCACATTCACATTGTACTGTGCCTACTCACATATGACGTGAGTGCAGAACTGGTTTCTTAAAGGAGAGAGACCAAAATCCTCCTTCTACTCTCTCCTGGTATTGCAATGTCTCATGCTCCCCTTCCTTCTACTGAGCTGTTGTGAAACTGCAGTACTGGAAGGACAGGAACGGAGCAAATGTTTTGTTACTGCAGCAAAAGGCAAGGTGATAACACTACGCAAGTGCCTGGACACTGGAATAGTTCTCCAGTAAGAAAAAAGACTTGTCGAGACACGGCTGTGGCACAGATACCATGATCTCTGTTGTCCAGTTTGACCTTTCAGTAGCTGCGGACATTCTCCAGCAGCATTTTCAACTGAACTTAAGTCTTGGAGCCAATTCTTTTAACTTTGTGATAAAGTATAAAAGCCATCAGTAAGCAGAGTGTGACTTTTTTTTAACAATACAGTTCCTCCTCAAACAACTACCAGGATGCAGTACGTGCAGTTTGGAGGAGAACCGAGCATCAGCCTGAGCATTACTGCATGTCAGAGCTCCTCCTCTGGAGTCGTATCAAGTGACTTTCGTCCTCGAACATGTCCTAATGAATTCCACTGAAGCCTGCAGGTAAAATCCTTCTCCAACCATTTTGCCCTGATTGATAGTTTTAGAGCCTTCCTTTACACTCCTTCGGCTGCTTTCCAGACCTTTATTTTTCTCCTTTTTGTAAGTGTCTGCAACAGGAAGTGGCACTCAGTTTTTTCACTGTACATTTCTCTTAAAACTGACATCTTTGTATTGTAATGAAGGAACCCCTGGGTATTAGTGACAAATTAGTCACTAGCTAAAGAATATTTTCTTTTCATTTCTATACCAGGTGGAAGATATTAAAATCTCTAGAGGAATTTTGTCTACTCTACTACAATAAATCACCACACAATTTTCTTTTAAAGTGACTTAATTTTACTACCTTTAAAACTTCACCACAAATAAAGAATCCCACAACTGTACTAATGTAAGATTAAAATAGTCTCATGAATTTGATCAGGGAGACATTATCATAAAGAATTTTTATTTTACTTTGAAAATCAATGTAATTTTACATTTTAAATGTTATTTCTAAAACAAGGAATTACTCCTTTCTGAGAGCAAAAAACCATTTATCTACCATAGATAGGAGTATCACCTTCAAGAAATTAGCAAAAAATATTTTCCCTTCTTTAATTATCTAACTTCACAGGGAACAGTACTTCTAAAATCTACAGAAGATACCACACAGTCTGTAAGAAGAGTTAAAGCCTTGCACTGTCTATTCTTTGTTGAAGAACATGTAAAGTAGCAGCCAAAGTAGAGCAAAAAAAAAAACCACCCCAAAAGCTTAGGTATTTTGCTGAAGTCACAGGCCATGGAAAAATAGCAAAACACCCAGTGAAGGCTGAGCTTTTCCTTTTTCATTTTTTTATAGAAAGTGGTCAGCAATACTTTAATAGCAATGTTATTAAAAAGTTGATGCTCAAAGTGTGAGCTTCACAACTATGTAAACTTTGTGTCATTTCAGTGGGTTTTTCTACTTTATAAGACAGATAAACTTGTATAGTTTACAATTAATACTAAATACTCCACAAGTGGCTTACAGCTTCTGAGTAAATGGCTTCATATACAATTATGTGCTCTTAATCATCAGTTAAGTTAATTTTCCATGTTATAATTGGTCCATGAAGTAACCCTGGCAGTGGAAGAATTCATTTTACAACTGAAGGTAACACCAGGACCAAGACAGAAATTTAAGAGTCCTGCCTCACGAGCTAAAGGAGGGTGGGAGTGTCTACCAATAAATACAGTACATGAAGTCTGCATGCAATTGTTTTCTCCTCTATTTGACAAGGAAAAAAACAAGGAGCAGAAGATCAATTAAAAAGCAGAAATGTAAAACCAAAGCGTTAAACACTACTAGATATTTAAGATCCCACAGTGCTTCTTACAAGCACAGTGCATCACTCCTCCACTTCTCCCAAGAGAGTTCCAGCTCCGATAATTACTTTCTGTCTGCTCACAAAGTTCAAGTTCAAAACAATATTAATTTCCCACTTCCTGTCCTAAACCAGGGCACAATGCTTCTGTGCATCGTTAAGCAACCATCCCGTTCCACCACAGATACAGTTAAACCGCTGCTGTGATTGAATAATCCTGATTTGTGGCAGGGGAGACTGGGGAAGGAGAAGCACTGGGCTTTACGAAGGAAAGCTCCAACATCAATACATCTGACTTTTAGCAGCAGCGTCCTTTATTACTTTCAATTTCAAATCAAGCATTTGCCTCCACCCCTACTTTGCAGGGGAGCATAAGTGGTGCTTCAAAACTAATCTAGCCCAGACTTTTTGCTGGATCTCAAATATTTTACAGAAGACTCAGTTTGCCTCCCTGGTCCCCCTCCCCATCCATTTCTCTTCCCCAAATTATATTCATCTGCTGTAGTGAACAGGAAGGACGGTTGCCAAATGAACAAAATTAAATCCTATATAATGGGCAGAATACACCTTCAGGTGCAGAGATACTGAAGAGGGCAACAGCATTTTAAGGAGACACAGCAAAGGTCCGTCAAAGTTTTCATACAGAAGATATCTTACATTGCCTTGTACAGGGTTACACACTTTCACAACATTGCTGAACGATTACATATTTTAGGTCAGAGACCTAAGCTTGTCTCTTATTCAGAGAGAACTCTATTTTATTAGAAACAAGATTCCTCTAAAGTAGGGATTTTACACAACAGGCTACCAAGGCTAAACAGAATTAAGATCTTTATTTTATTTCAACAAATAAAAAGAAAATTGGTGCCTGCTACACGTAACTCCACCAACACACTTAAGAGCCAGAGGAGATGTTATACCAAGTGCTAAGTTACACCACTGCAAAGGTCTTTCAGTGCAGGAGGTTACATTCACTGTTACTGCAGGGGCTGCGATACCTCCCTCTCAGGTACCTGTGCTGGTTTCCCACCCAATCTGGATTTGCTAGCTTTTGCTACTTGATGCTGAAAACCTTTGCGGAGTTGCAAATAAGGCCTTTGAGCATGGACACCACAGATTTCCTGCTCTCGTTCTACAAGGCTCAAGCGCTGAAGAAGTCAATTGGACTTGCATTTGCAGGTTTCAATGCGATTTAGTTTTTTTTTTTTTTTAATGTACTTGCGCAACAAGTACAAAAGGCTTAAAACTGCTCTGTCACAATAAGGAGGCAACCCTTATTTGAGTGAAGTGACGGGGAACTGCAGTGGCAGCAGGACTGGATCCAATATATAT
>NW_010114723.1:0-2268 GCF_000699245.1 Pterocles gutturalis | reverse complement strand
CCTCAAGGAGGTCAACACACCTGCTCAAAATCACAGGATCACAAAGTGGTTTGTGTTGGAAGGGACCTTAAAGATTGAGTCCCACCCCCTGCCATGGGCAGGGACCCCTCCCAGTAGCCCAGGTTGCTCAAAGCCTCATCCAGCCTGGCCTTGAACCCCTCCAGGGACGGGGCATCCACAGCTTCTCTGGGCAACCTGGGCCACTGCCTCACCACCCTTGTAGTGAAGAATTTCTTCCTTATAGCTAATCCAGTAAACAAGAACTGTTTCTTTAATGCAACTATTGGTTGTTAAAACAGACCCCTTAACAAACAGCATTTCTTTCAAATTGCAAAAGCTTTCTTCCCTCAGCATCCTTACTTGCATGTGTGCAAGGTGTAGCCCATTTAGTAGTCTCCAGTAACATAAGAAGAGGCTTTTGTGTAGTCAAATGCAAAGTCAGCTCTTGAATTTTTGAGAGATTCTTTCACAAAGGCTGCAATTATTACACAGAAATGTAATTGCACCATTGTGTTAAAACTTGGAATCACAGTATTTGTTTTGTGAAATACAGAATTAGGTTTATTTGTTAGCTGTTTGTGTAGAGATATCAATAAGGTTTTTGCCTCGTTAGTAAATGGCTTATTGCACATCAGGAAATGATTATGAAAACTTCTGTCACTAATAATAGCAGCTAATCTTGTTAAAACTCTTGTGCTACAGACATGAATTTTCTTCTGTCTGTAATGGTACAGGCTGAAGGCGGTGTGACTTGTGCTGAACCATGTTAGCAAAGAATTGCTGTTTGGATTGTGACCTTTTTCACAGGTTTCAAAATGCGTTTGTTCCCTGTGTTTTCAGTGTAGTGTAAGTACTATTCAGAGCTTGCATTGTTGGCATGGTATCAACAAGCACCTGCAGCCAATTTGCACTAGAGCTGCCAACATTACTGGTTTTTAACAGAATTATTTAACAGTAAGAAACTGGAAGAGAGATGTAGGTAATATCCACAGTGTTGACAGGGCTAACCTGTAAGTGATTTCATAGAGAAGAAACTGCATTGCTTCTCTTATTCTCAAACTCTCTGACTGAAAGATTTGTGAGCCCCTGAGTGGTGTGCATCTTTTCAAATAATTCTCACTAGACTTTCTTCTTATCCAAAAGTGTACTATTTTTTTCTATACTTCTTAGTGTAAGCCTTGCGCTATGATGTTATATCACCTTCATGCTCTTTTCTGCTCTTCTGAGAAGGAACTGATACTATTCTCTCACCTAAGTTCTAGCTGTAGTCAGGAAGTGGAGCAAGGGTCTGAAGAGTCAGCAAAACTTTAAAGTGGTTAGCTAGGAGGTTGCTGGCATGGGAGACCACTGTCTGTGGCATTTGTTATGATCTCATTGTTTTCTGTTTTAAGCCAGCCATGGAGGCCAGCAGGTGGCATCTTTTGTGTACGTCATCAAATTTCCTGCTTGCATTCACAGAGGGCCAAATTTTGTCACGTGTGTTGAAGAGTATGATAGTACACAAGCTGGATGGAGAGAAAACTTTGTATCTTTAGAGTTCTGATGAGAAAGAAAAAGAAGTACTGCTCTGTTTTTAAGTTCCAAGCAAAATTACAAAGCTTGCAAATTGGAGTATATTTTTCCTTTTTTTTTCTTAATGAGCAAACACATCAGACATTTGTTTAGTAGCTTCACAAGGAATGAGGACAAGAAAAATTATGTAGTAAATTAACTGAGCATGTATTTTAAGTTTTGTGTAGGCTGTTTGAATGAAAAGCTTGAAGTTGTGGTTAACAGCTGTGGACACATTAATATCTCTGTGTTTTTACTTGCTAAATGGAGTGGATTCAGAGTGCTAATATGGTGTGTGTGATTGACTGAGGTTAAATGCAAACTTCATTTGGATTTTTGTGGAAAAGAAATTAAAATGAAATGGAAGTTAACCACTGTTGTCTTTTTTTTTTTTTTTTCAGTCAAAGTGGTAGTGTCAAAACAGCCAGAAGATACCCATTTTCTAGCTCTTCTGCTTGTTTTGTAACATATTCCTAAACTAATTGTTTTTTTCCCTCTTAACTGTACACCATAAAGTATTACTTAGAGACTGTTAAGTGCTAAAATATTGACACGTGATGTGGACATTTTTTATTATTTGGCACAGACGAAAGGAAAAAGTACACAAGCAAATTACGAAGCTTTGGGTACGGCTCCAATGGAAGAAGAACATTTTAGTGATTCAACGAAAGCTAAGTTATTGGCATCCTGTCTCACTCCAATTGGGAGGGAGGCAAA
>NW_010114722.1:0-5755 GCF_000699245.1 Pterocles gutturalis | reverse complement strand
ATAATATAATATAATGTAATATAATATAATATAATATAGGGAATATAGCTCCACTGAGTTCAACTATTTTCTTCCCCTCCCTCCCCCCCCCAACCGCTGACTTTAGTGCACTGTATCAAAAGCCACAGTTTCCTTCACTTTCATCAGTCAGCAGTCAACATCAGTTGTGCAACTACTTTCCCCTCACTTCCCTGAATGCACTGTTGGTTTTTTTTCACTTTTTCTTCAGATGAAACCCAAGCTTTAAAGGTAGCTATGCTTCTTAGTGTGCTTTTATCATGACCCGCTTCAGCTGCTTTGCTGTTGCATTGTATCCAAGCCCCCGATACGCAGAGTTCTTGTGCACAGGGAGTCTTTAAAATGTTTCCACCATCTGTCACATGTGCAGAAGATTTGGCAGTTATCTCAGACTAGCTCAGGCTGTCCTGTTTGTTGTCAGCCAAATCATAATCACCATAATACATTATTAATTATACTTATAATAAAATAGTTCCAGATTTTGCCTGTAGTTTATTAACTAACTTCCTGCATGAATTACTATAAGTCTTCTTCTGGTGTTTGTCTGAGTCAATGAGCCTTGAAATGGAATATTGTACTTTTGGAAGAGGAGCTTTTCCAGAGTTCAAAGGAGTATTGAACTGAGAGCTCTGTCTCATAGGGTTGGTAGTATCAGAAAAGACTGAGAGACATGAACAATAACTTAACATCCTGATAGGATAGAATGCCTGTTCTCATGCTGTAAAGTTTTGTCGGCACATTGAAATTGCTGATGTAGTTTGGAATTTAACACTTTAGGATGTTGTTCAGTGGACACACATACTTTACGTGTTGCTTTTCTATCCAGATGCTTCCGCATAATGTGTATTTGAGCACTGCACTAACACTGTGCTTTCTGCCATGTGTCCCTGCAGTTTGGTGCTGGTGTGATGGCTGTTCTGCCCTGTTGCAACTGTTACCTGTTCACTGTGCCACTTCTGGTGGCAGAGTAGGATCTCCTACTGATAGTTAAAGGAATTGTGTATAGCACAGTATTAGTGATACTGTGTGCACACATTTAGCCCTCTAACTTTCCCTCTGCCTCCCAGCACTTCAACTGCGTCCAACTCTAGGTACCAGCATCTATGGCAATAATACTAAGATTCATCCCACACATACAAAATAGCAAAACATAAAATAGGTATACCTACTTGTTGCTAAGACTTTCTTGGCCAAAACTGAGTTTTGTTACACGTCAACTGTGCTGTGTAGGGAGACTTCCTATAACTTTGCATCTGCCTTCACCACTAAGTATGCCTGTGATTGCTATTCTGTGCACAACCTTAAAAAAAATTGTTATAGACTTTTAAAGTCAGCATGGTTCATCCAATTGTGTGATCTGCTATAATTTTCCTGTCTGTGACTTTACAGTATAAGTTCTTAGGATACTGAAATAATTATAAATATCTATACCTCACTGTTTTTGCAGTTATTACTCAAATATCTCCAGAAACCATAATTAAAGAATCTCTCTTGTGAAGCAGTTTAAATTTTAAGCTGTTTTTACTATTGTTGCTCTCTTCTATACTTTTAATCTTCCATAATTTCTTCTCACAGCTGTTGCTGATAACATTTCCCACCATTTACTTTTATTATTCTCAAATGATCCTGCATTTTCATAATCTCCGGTGTAAATCCTTCCTCATTTTGGCATCTGTTGGGCTATCAAGAAAGTTACTAGTTACAAGTATCTATTTCAATGTGTATCTCAGTTTTCATTTTTTTCTTCAAACTAAGGATGCTGTGTTTTAAGTACCTAAAGCATAAATATGTGTGTACCCATGCATGAAGAGCAGAATAATTGTGCCAAAAGGAGCACTCCAGTTTTTTTGGCTCATTATGTTCTTAAGTATTCAGGATCCTTTGAGGATAAATACCGTATTTTCAAAGGCATGATAAAAAAAAAATCAGTAATATAATTTTGTACAGCATTATTAATTTAGAAAGAATGGTATTTGTATTGAGTATGACTTTGTTTCGGGTCATGATTTCTAAGGCAAGGATTTGGACAGCAAGCAGAGCAACTGGACTTTGATCTAATTTTGTGAGGTTGCCTCTTTCCTTAGTTGCTTTAAATATCTATAGAAATTGCCCATAGAACCACAAACCATAACATGGAAACATTTAACAGCTGTGTGAGTTTTTAGGTTTAGATGCTTTGTAAATATCAGTGACATAAACAAACTGCATTGTTAGCATGCTGTCATTAGTATGTTAAACTCTCATGATTCTACAGCATCATGTCTGCAGACACATTTCTTTGCACCCAGCTTACATAAGGAAATGACTTTCAGAAAAGGCAAGAGCGGTGTGTGGCAGATGTTTACTTTAAAATAAGACCAAGCTGCAAGTGATTATGTGAAATGAATGACAAACAAAGTTTTCTCTTTTCCATTTCTTGTCAAGTGACAGAGAGACAATATCAAGTAATTTCAGTTTATATGAAAAAGGAATTCATAGAAATAAGTTTTTAAACTTTTGCAAGGAATGAAAGCAAATTACATTCTCGTGTGATGCTAAGTGAAATGAGCATATAGTTTGCTGTGGGGTCATTAAACTGAGGGCTGGCTGTTTACAGCTGACACATTCAACAGTCTCACAAATCTACTTTTTCAAAGTAGTATTAATGTCATGCAGTCTATTTGCAGTCTTTATTTCTGCTTATCTTGAGGTTTGGTTTAGATACTTTAAAATTATTTGAAGTGAGGCTGGACTTTATCATATGTTAGCAGATTGCTAATATGTCCCTTCAGGAAAAATGCAGATGGTTTATTTTTATTGTAATCTACTTCTGAAGAGAGTACCAACGTATTCAATAACAACTGCCTAAGACACAGTTTACAGTTTCAGCAACAGCATCATTTTGGTCAACTACTATACTTCATTGTTATCAGAAAAGACTGATGTACTGCCTCCTTTGTGTTAGAACAAAACATGGGTAGCAAGATTTAAATCATTATCCAAAATACCCCAGGCTCAAATATAAAATTAAAGAACTTGGCTCTCCTGTATGACACATATTTGAGTCCTGAAGTCAAGAAACATATGAAGTTCTTAAAGATGTCTTGATTGGTTGATGGCTAGAGGAAAAAAATGGGATTTTATTCTCCTGCATGGCTATTAAATAAAATATCATATTGAAATTTGCAAGAAAATAAGTGCAAGGGAGATTACAGTTCTAACACTAACAAACACAGCATATTTTAGGCAGATGTTTCATGAAACTGGATATAGAAAGTGTGAGTTTGATCATTTAGTATTGGAGATGCAGCAGCTTGTGATCACTAAGTTGTCTTTTGTTCTAAATTGCCTTAGAGAGACCTGCTTCCTTGTGGAGTAAAATATTCTTGTTTCCTACTTAAGTCATTTATTAAAGGACTGTTTTTATAATAGCTACTTACAAGATTGAGGTAGTTCTTGGTACATATATACACGCATGCTGGCAAAGAAAGCATATGAATTGTAAGAATGTTCCTCAACACTTAAATAGAAAGTAATCAATTTGTAGCACTATAAAAATCGCTTGCCTTGGGTTTATTAGGTATAAGTTCACTTTAAAGAATGTTTTAATTTGGCAGCTTCCTCAGACAACTAAAATGGTGAGAAACAGAAAAAAAAAAATGGAGAGCCACATCATGGTGCAATTTTTTGTACCCATAAGAGGTAATGAGAAAGGGGTAAAATTATCTGCTCTGGCAGCTCCTTGCTGTTGTTTTGTACACCTGCTCTTCCTCCTAGTTGGCAGATGGACGAAACAGGTAGGTGAAAGGAAGGATAAATTTAAATTAAGCCTAGCATCTTAAGGGTGCAAGGACACATTTGATGCTTGAGCTGTAGGGCTGCTTAGAGTGCAAGAGAGAAAAATTGCAAAGCTTTGACCCTTGCCCTTGCAATGTGCTGCTCTTAGAGCAGTGTTGTTCTCTGTCCTGGGCCTGCAGGAAAGTGGTGATGTGCAATATATTTTGGATTGGCAATTGCATTGCAAGGAAACTTCATCATTAGGGGCTAAAAAAGACAGCCAGAATCCAGTCAAAAGCTGGTCATGGGTTACCTATGATTAGATAAAATGAATAGAAGGATGTCTCTAAAGCTGTGCAAGTTAAAAAACATAGAAGCCTTTTGTTTTCTGGAAAAAGAAATGGACTTTCAACACTTTCAGCTGGCTAAATACAGTGTTCAAAGGGAGAGAGCATGAAGGGAAAGCTGGGAAGGACAGAGAGTGTCCGAAAAACTGCCAGTCTGCAGAGAATACCCCTCGCTGAAGGACACTGTGGAGCGCAACGTATGTTAACCTTTCTCTTTGAAAAAAAAAAAATCTATTCGTTTGCTTGTAGCAACATTTTACTTATAAATATTAATTATGTCACCTCTGAGTCTTCTTTTGATGAAGAGAGGAAAAGACGATCCTCTCTCTTCAGTCCGTTCTCTGAGTGCCATTGTGGAGGCTTCCTGCCCCTCCAGAGCCCCTTGTGACAACCTCAGATCCACGCAGGGAAATGTTTGGTGCAGCAATGTGCTTGGAGTTTGTTTTCTTTTGAAGTTACAGCACTAATCTCATCTGCATCTAATTGTTAAAATATTAAGTCTTCAAAGATTTCCTTTGTAAACAAAAGATTGTCATAACAATTTAAGCAGGATCAGATGTGTAAACTTAAGGAGTGGAACCCTCAATGCATTTTACAGAAGTTTTATACAAAAGGATACAGTATAGTTATAATTCGAACCTGCCTAGTGGATTGAATAATCTAAAATGCATTATTTGAATGAAATTTTTAAAATAGCTTTGCCTAATTGCAATTTACCTGGACAAATAAGCTTCTAACCTGTTACCTGTGTGCATCAGATTTAATTTCCAATCTGCTAAACTTTCTCTTATATTCCTTTTGGATGCATTATGCTCTAGATCAGTTTCATACTGCAGAATAGAATGTAAAATGGCTGCTAACCCTATTAACTGCTGTGTAGGTAAATTCACGAAAGCAGAAATTGCTTTTCTGCATTTTAAACGCATGTGTAGCACTGGAAATAATTGCATTGCCCTGGGAAGTACAAAAATTGACAGAGCAAGTGTTTGTCATTCCTCAAAGCATTTTATCTGAAATAAAACTTATTGATATAAGCTAGAGCCTTTTATATTATAATATCCTACAATATTTGATCAGACACGTAGTGTGCTGACTTAAAAATGAAATTAAGATATTTCAAATGGACAAGATTTGAAACAGTTTCTGGAAAAGAAACTACGGAGATGGAAAACATCATGTATTACATACCTTCTGACTGTTCATCAATGAACAGATTAGTATTGATAACCACTGCCTAAAATCTGAAAAACTGTTGATTCTAACTACAAATGCACATGCAATATTAGTAGCAAATTGTGAACTTTAGGAACAAGACACGAGGAATAAAAGTAGGCTGTACTTCATTTCTTTAAATCACGCCTAGATCTTTCTGTAAGATATTTATTGCCAGATTCAAATACCAAAGTAGACAAAATTTAATGAGTGGTCTGTGTCAGGGGTGGCTGGAGGACATGTAATGCTTTAGGAGAGGCAAGTGATCAATAAAGGTGTATAATCATCATGACTCATGAACCACCATCTGGAGGCTCTTATCTCTTTCTATTGATGGTACCAGGAATGTAGCTAGACAGCTAGCTTTTGATTTATGTTAAGATGAAACATGACTGTTTTGAAGAATTAAAAAAAAAAAAAAA
>NW_010114721.1:2360-4534 GCF_000699245.1 Pterocles gutturalis | reverse complement strand
CCAACCCAAACCATTCTGTGATTCTGAGAAATCTTCTGCCACAAACTTAAATTTTGCCTACACGCAGAAACAGCTGCTAGGTCCAAGGAAGGGTTAAGGGCTGAGTAACGTGATGGAGGAACCACCTTCCCTATATTTAGCTAGGGTGAAGATCAGACCTCCCGATGGGCCTCCATGGACCACAGTGACTACACAGTGATTATATATGGACAACAATCCCCTCTCCTTATTCACACACGCACTAACACAACTGTAATCTTAAAATACCAAGCCAGGGGCATTTTAAACCACGTAAACAAACAAACCAACCAATTTCAGTTGTCAGTCCAAATAACCTGTGACCATCATGGCAAATCTCAATCCAACATACAAAATGCTGTTGGCTTTAATGAAGACAACTTGGGCGGGGAGCTTCACTGGCTTGTAGACGCCAAGCTCAACACTTGCATGGACAACCTGAAAAGTCTCCTCTATTACTGCAGCAACTACAGGCCACTCCAAGAATGGAGAGAGAGGAATTATGTATATTCCCTGACAGTGTTTGTTTGTTATAGACCATTTTACCAGTGCCAGCATGAAGAAAGGCAAATGAACAATAGTGCAGAAATCAAATTCATCTCCAAACAGGAACTTCACATTGATAATGTCAAAAAAAGCAACTTATCCACTTCCTGAGAAATTAATCAAAAGCTCAAATATTCAGTGACTTGGAACAGCCACAATGCAGGAATTCCAAATAAATGCTTTTATAACAGAAGCTGGCAGTGCTAGCAATTCAAAACCACAATAATTCAATTTCTAGGAGAAAAGATGCATAGGAAATAGCATGGTGCCCACACTTTGTCTTGTTACTGAAGTGGAAAACTCCTGGAAGTGAACAAAATTGAGAGCTTTACGAGTGATTAACTATTTTGTTCCAGAGGGACTTCAGGCCCCCAGATTGTACAAAAGGCAGGTAATAAAGAGCAGTGACTTACTACAAAGGGCTGTGGCCTAAAATGTTCACTTGAAGATTTAGAATTAGGGCTGGGTGAAATGTTTGTGATAAAAAGTAAAATTGCTGAAAAATTGAGTTCCAGCAGGTCAGAAACTATCTGCAAGGTGAGGTCAATCCTAGTGAATAGTTTCAGCTGAGAAAACAATTCCCTAGACATGCTTTTCTTTTAAACAAACAAACAAACAAGTTTAAAAAAGCATTAAAAAATGCACTGGACAAAATATTTAGTTCTGACCTGCAATGCTAGTTTTCAGTTTGTAATAAGAAATTAACTCTTCAATTTACTATTTTTTATTCAGTCTTCCCTACTCCAGTTGTTAATTATTTTGTTCCGTTTGAGTACCAAATGCAAAAAATCCCTTATTCAGCCAGCTCCAGCAGACACAACTCTTCCACAAATCTACTGGAGCAGGTTACAAGGAGAGCTCTCCCCAGCAGCCGTGTTGCCAGCTGCAGTGCAGATGTTTGGGTCATTCCCAGACAATGGTCACATCTGGGTCTGGGATACCTGCTGATCAGACTGGCTCTTTGCACAGGTTTTACAATGATGATGCTTTTGTATTTGCATCACTGCTTGCGAATTCAGCTCTTACCTTTCTAGAGAACTGCAGGTTTCACCACCCTACCCGGAGATTTGCCCATTGCATAAATTTCCTCCTTGTTCAAGAACAAGATGGTGTGTATTTAACACCTTCACTGCCAGCACCTATTTCTGCCTCTATGCACTAGCAAAACCTAGAAATATTTTCTTTTAAATTGTTGCATCTCATGGCACATCAGTGAAAACATGCTGCACCAGAGACAGAAAATACCAAGAACGGATAGTTTAAAAAAAAAAAAAAATTATTCACCTGGTTACAATTAAAAAACCCCACACCTTAGGAAACTGTCCAGTTGTTGTTTTGATAAGATACTAGATTTACTCACAACTATATAATCACCTTTAGGTTTAAATCTAGTGGCCCAAAAGCATAAAAAGATATTTTTTCCTCAGGAGAATTCTTGTCCCATCTGCATTTTCTTCTCTCAAAGTTACTGATATACATAATTACCCGGAGGCTAAATCTGGACTATAATGTGATAATCCTTTTTTTTTTTTCTTTTGTTGCTTTGTAAGTATTTCCACAGCAAAACAAACGGAATGTTACAAAGGGGCTTATTACTTTGAATAAGGAAT
>NW_010114721.1:0-2336 GCF_000699245.1 Pterocles gutturalis | reverse complement strand
TAAAGAAATAAAGATCCTATTTCCAGGCAAATACTCTTAACTTCAAAATAAACAAAAAAAAAAAAAAACCATGAAACAAAACATCTCCAGAGGGACATGCAAACCCTAGGTGATGTGCTGAACAGGCTGCACCCTTTCTCTTCATCTTCTGCATAGTGTGACATCAGCTTTTCCCATTTCTCCCTGAAGTTTCGAGGGCTCAGCTCAATGCCTACTGAAGTCTTGCTACCCTTAAGTTTTCTGACTAATATCACGTGCCTGTACTCTTGCCTGCATGTTCCCCAGCCTTCCCTGACACTCTATCAATGTAAAAACTTGCTTCATTATCACAATTTAGCTGCTGAGGGAGGCCAGTAGCTTTTTCATCATTTTTTCTCTTAATTAGAGCTGATGTCGAACTAAGGAGGGGGAGGGAATGCCCAGCGACATCTTCCATCTTCCTTATACAAAATGGGCGAGAAATTGGTTCCAGGCCCAGCTGACCTGAAGAGTCAATTCTCCTTTACGCTTCAGACGCTTTGCTTCCCAGACCCCCCCTGGGTCAGTGCTGTAGATGTCTTTCCTGGGACATCTCAACTGAGGGTGCTATTAAACCCCACGTTTTTGCAACTGCTTGTCCTCTAAACAAAGACTTTCTTAAATTGGTGATTGTTTTTTGAGCTCCTGACTGGTCTGAATAGTTTACGTAGCTGGCATTCGGGCAGGGAGGCTGAAGAGAGTTAATATTTAAAATGTTTTGTATGCAAGAGGAGCAAAGTTTGTTTGTTCATGGCTGCTGACATGCCATAGGAGAAGCCTGGATTTCCCTGCAGGGCACGCTCACATGCCAGGACTGAAATACCTCTGTCCTGGGCTTTCAGTGCCCTGGTTTTGTGGCACCCACTTGTTTTCTGCATATCCAGCTGCAGTGAGGGCAAGGAGAGGGGTAACAAAGGGAAACAGCACAGTCACCCTGACAAAATCCCTTCTGAACATGTATTGATGATGCACAAAGTGTTCACAAAACTGGAAACTGAGCCTACTGCTATGAGAGGCTGCAGACTGGCACTAAAACATGCTGGCAGGGATGGTCTGGGCAAACAGACACAGTGCCTGCCTCCTAGCTTTTTTCAACTTTAATTTAAAACATGCAATTTCTCATGTATTAGCACTGAGCTGAAATAAGAGAATATACTCAGTCCCTCCTTCCAGCCCCCGCTGGCCACAGCCATGTGGACTTGTGTTTTGCCTTACAAGCACACTGAATTTACATCTGTACCTTATGGTTTACTGGGTGTTAAGCCCACTCTCATCACTGGAGATTACCCAGTGCCGTGGTGCTCTGCTCAGCCCAGCTGCTAAGGAAGAGGGGGGGACAAAGTGTCTCACAGCTACAACACTCTGTCAGCTTTTCAAAATCCTATGAGCATTTGTGCAAAATATGCATCAAATACATGCTTCCATCCTATTTCTTACTAGAGCCACTAGAACATTGCTATTGGAGATCACTGCTGCTGTACAGACACCAGACAGCACACTTGCAGGCTGTCTCGGATGGTTCTGAGATGAGCAAGTTCCCAATTCCCCAAACTGAGAAAGAGCAATAAGCTGTTTGTTGTCTCTGGTTCCACCCAGAGACAGAAAGTTTTGAAAGTAGATCTTAAGGTCTTGCTTCAGATAGCTAGAAAAGGAGAAAAGAGCGCAAGGGTGCAAGGAATTTGAAAAACTCTTGGAACTGAAACTGGGATTCCAGTTTTTTTTTTTTTTGCTATGGCAGAGGTAGACTGGGGATGGGGAGGTGCAGGGCTGAGAGAAATGTTTGTTGAGGGAAGTGGGGCATCTGGAGTTGATTTCCATGTGAATACAGCACGCCTGTGAGATGTTCTTGTTTAGAAATTGAGTCCTGATAATTTTTTCCAGGGAGTGGAGCATGAGGACTTTGGTCTCAAGGGCTAAACCCATACTCTCCTGGAACTGAAGTGAGCTAGAAACTTTGACGGTCTACATGTCATACACAAGCATTTGTCAGAGCTTGTGACCTGGCTAAACTGTCTGTGCTGGCACAGCCATTGTGCAATAACCCAAAGCAGGAGAAATCTGTCAAGCATCATATCAGAATAGCTTTATGAGACACATTCACAGCAACCTTAGGCTGGGGGGAGCAAAGGGAATCAGGATTTGGGAAAGTCTGACACTGAACTTGGCCACTCTGCACTGCCAAAGGCACACAAAAGATCAGCCAACAATGCACACTTCAAAAGGCGAAGATGTTGCTGATATGCAAAGATGTCGCGAATACATGAAGACTTGGACAACTCTTTTGATGCCTTGTGCTATTACAGAATAGTGGAGGTTGG
>NW_010114720.1:0-5447 GCF_000699245.1 Pterocles gutturalis | reverse complement strand
AGGCTGGTGGAGGGCCCGCGGGAGTTCGCGAGGTGGCGTGGGGACAGCCGAGACCCGCGCGGACACACGTGTGCGTGGGGGGGTGTGTGTGAGTGAGGGGTCTCCGGCAGCGTGGGGCGGGATGCGGCCTCCGGGCCTACTGTTGCCAGGTGGCAGCAACTGGGGAGACTGGGTGACTGGGAGACTGGGTGGGATACAGGGGCAGCTCCCGCGCAGAGGATGTGACCCAGGTGCTGGAGGGAGCTGTGCTGCACGCCTTGTGTGCGCCTACGTATACATCCATATGTGTGTGTGTGTGTGTGTGTGCATTTTTCCCACTCGGGGACCTTCATTCGGACCAGCCCGAGAGGGGAACAGGATGAGGCCACTGGAGCTGTTTGTGCTTTTGTGAGTGCCGAGTGTGTACGTCTTCATCTGTGTGGCCAGCCATAGATACGTGTGTATGTATGTGTGCATGTGTGTATATGGATGTGTTGGCGCCTGGGGGGGGTGCATGGGTGCACCTCCTGGCAACCCGTGCTCAGCCTTGCTCCTGGTTGGACCTGGGGTTTTGGAGCTGCGGCAGGATTCAGCAGCCCCTAGCAGGAACATGTTTCGTTTGCAGAGAGTTGACTTCCCCAACCCCTGATCTTTTCCGGCTGTCTATGTCCCTTGGAGATGCACGGATGGTCTTAATGTTTCAGTAGGCAGGAAGCATCCCTTTAGCACGGTTGAATGCATAAGCCAAAAGCTCAGGGAAGAAGGTTTGTTGAAATCCCCAAACAGATGGAAAATACCTGCACAATGACAATGACAAGGCAAGGCTTTGTCTCACTTGGGGTTTTTTTTTTGAGCTTTCATGGATGCCAGCATGTAAAATAGCTTTGCCTTGAGTTACTTAATGAGAAAATGAAGTCTCCTGGGTCATGGGAGGGGGGTGAGCCACCATCTGCCCCATAGCTGGGAAGAGAGTCTTCTGGCAAGGCTACTTTGAGCATTCTTTGAACCCTGGATTCCCATTCTCTTAGAGTTTGGGCTCTTCCCACTCTAGTTTCTGAAACCAAAAAGAAAAACAACAAGATGTCATTCACTGAGATTTGGAGTTTCCTGGACTTTTCATATTTGCATGCACATACTTTCCTGGTGGCTCAATAGCCATTACATTTCTACAGTAATACAGGAGCACTGGCTTCAGAATCCTCTCTTCACTGCTGACTATTCGTGTGAAAGGCTGCACAGAGGAACTCCCCTGAGGAGTTCCAGAAAGGTGCAGCCTTTGTGACAGGTCAAAAGGGACCACGGATCCTTCTGACTTTGAACAACACCTTTCCTTCTGTACATTTATGCCAGTCACCAGCTTCTCTCTCTGTCTCAATGACAGAATGAGCTGCAGAGAAATGGTTTAAACTATATGTGTAAAAATAGTAAAGCATGTTTATACCACTGAAGAGGACACTTGCCTGAAAGAGATGCAGCAGGTAAGCTTAATTTCCCTCGCTCGTGGGTGTCTGCACCTGTACTGCAGTGTTTAAAGCCCTGCTGCCATCTACAGGCATCTAATCAGGGCTGTAGGGGAGCTCAGGGTCTGGTTACTCTCCTTCTTACCGGGACTCTGACAACTGGTCAGATAATAGTTCTCCCAGTCGCACTGACTGCAGAGGGTAACTCTTCACTGTCCCTCAGGGGGACTCTCCCTTCTTTGCCTGCACACCCTGAGGTCCGTCACCAGCACGCTCACTGACCAAGGGCGTTCTCACCCAAGCACCGATGGCTAAGCAGACTGTCTCAGTATGCTGAGGACATCCAAGTGCATTTCTTCATCAACAAACTAATCTGCAACCAATAAAGAAATAAAAGATGCCAAAGTGATATTCAGCATGATCAGGATTCTGTCTGTGGTAAATAATGTCTCTGCTCCCCAGAAGAAGAAATGATGGGCATCTACGGGGAAGAAAAGCGAACATCCTTCTAGATCTCAGAGCCAGAACCCCACCACGACTTTCTTCACAGCAGCCCGCTAGTCCAGTTGGTGGCTTACAGAAGGATTTATTTCCACGGATGTCATGGGGCGATCATCTCCCTGGAGGACACTTGTGCCTGAACATCATCAGGGCAGATGGCATTAGGATTGCCAAAACACACGGCCTGGCTCCTTGGGGATAACTGCTAACAAAACAGCATCTCCCAAATGGGCATGATCTGCCTTTCCCTCTTTCTCCCTTCTCCCTTTCAAAGTCAGAAGGCTTTTGAAAGATCAACATCTCGGTGTGTCACATCTTCCCAACAAGGCAGAGACTGGCAGGTAGGCAGAAACAGTGGGTGATCCACCTGCGCACAATAAACACAGGGCGTATGCTTGGATGCTGCATACCTCCCCGCACTGCCTTGGACCTGTTGATTCTGTTCCAGACCAGGTGTAAAATGTAAATCTGTGTTTTCAGCAGCTCATATTAGGTGACTTAATAGTAATAGGACAGATTGATAAAATACTTTACAACCTACTTTTCAATCCTCACAGCGCAGTCATTTTCCTTCTGATTATACTGACGTTAATTTGTGGTTGCTCTTAGTAATCGTCATTTTCCTTCTGATTATACTGACGTTAATTTGTGGTTGCTCTTAGTAATCTTAGGGCTGCCAAGAGTAGCAACATTGAGCTGAGATGCTCTAAAAAAGCAAATGGCCTGTTACAAAGGTCCTGGCAAGGGACGAAAGGTGATTAGTAAGCACAGAGACGGTTCTGATCATTAAGAAGGGACAAAAATGATCACAAATACTTGCACAGCCACGTCCGTTCTGAAGTTAGCCAGCCAGCACAGGGTGTCAGTGGGAAGTTTGGTGTGATAGTCCCGGGCCTGTCTCACTGATTTTGGTGCAGTAGGAATTCATTCATGTTTTCCACGAAGCCAAAATACGAGGACAGTGCAAAAATGAGCAGGTGACCCTGGGCTAGCAGAACTTACATCCTGTGTAAATACATATTTGTTCCTCCAGCCAAAGCAGCATTTTGGATTGGGAAGAACAAGGAACAAAAATAATCCTTTATTCACCGTGTAGAGAAGTCTCTCTCTGGCAATGGCCAGGCCAGCCCAGGGGGACAGGGGCTGTGCACCCCGGGCCGTGCTGGGCAGTGCCAAGGCCCAGTCTCTGCTGCTGGGTGTGAGCAGCATGGCTGAAGTCTGCTCTTCTCCCCTCACACCTCAAAAATACCAACCTAAACTGGTTGTGCCCACGCCGCTGATGGGGAGTGAGCTCTGCCATCCCCAGCCTGCACTGCCAGCGAGTGCCCGGCTTGGCAGGGGCTGGGGGGAGTGCTGGGCACTGCCTGAGCCCATGCCCTGCTCCTGTTCAGTTCAGACAGAAAGATGGGGCCCATCACCCCAACCTCCCTAACTCTTGCAGAAAACCTAACTTCATGGTATGGGGGACATTTTTATAACCAAGTGTTGTGGTGGATTGATTTCACCTAACTGCAGGTGTCCAGACAGCATCTGGTGTAAGCACAGAGAAGCTTCTGCCGAGCAGTTCATGCCACCGCTGGTGACTGCCTGTTCGGATGTGAGGTCACTGTCTGCAGAGCTGTCACTGCCCGGGCAGGGAGACCCCAGGCTGGGCTGGGACAGCCACAGGAAGGGCCCCACCAGCGAAGGGCTGTGCCAAAAGAAGGAGCTCTGGCTCTCGCAGGGGCCGTGGATTAGTGCTGACCAAGCAGGGCTCCTGTCCGGTCAGCGGTTTCACTCGCTGGCCCTTGCGCTGGCAGAGGGGAAGGGTTGGAGCGAGGTGGGGAGAGGGTGGCTGTGGGGCTGCAGGATGGACAGCAGCGCTGCTGTGCTCACCTCCACACTGGGGAGCTGAACCCAGTCTTGTGTTTCTGCAGTATTTCCAGTTGGAGTTTCTACTTGTAGAGAAAATCTTAAACACAGGTTGCAAAAGTTACATGCATGATTTATAGGAGCATTTGCCTGCATCACTTTCTTACAAGAATGTTTAAAAATACGTTGGTGGGAGCGAGTGTGACTGGACACAGCATCCCAGAGGAACAGAGTCCAGCTTGGAAGAGGTTGGCGAAGCAGGCAATATAACAAAATACACAATCAGCGCGACAGGTGGGTGGGGAAAAGATGTCTCTAGGAGGGAAGCAAGGACTTGTGCACAGGAGATAAGGCATGCTTCATTATTAAATAGCACCAGGACAAGACTAAAACCCAAATACTCCTAGTGGTGTCGCATCTATTACCTGATAACCCTCAAGCAGCTTGCAAGCAGAAAGCATGGTGGGCAAGGAAAAATCCTCATGGTGACCGGAATAACAAAAGGCTTTCTCTGGAAAGAGGAATTTCCCCCATGCTGGAGGGAGTCTTAATCCATAAAAGACCTGAGGGAAGGAGTTAAAAGTGCATAATGCAGCCGGAGGCAGTGTTAAGGTGACTGCTGTCTCTGTTGTGCTTCCCAGGCTCACCTGTGGTACTGGACTGTGCTTATATACAAATGGCTGTTGTACTGGGGGTCTTGCTGTAGAGTAAGGACTGAATAGCTGCCTGGTTCAGAAAAATCCCCAGGAGCACCGTGCTCCAAAGCGCATGGGACCTAATCAGACCTGCTAGCACCAAGCCAAAACGCAGCTCCATTGCCATCCCTCGTGCAAGAAGCCCATTTTGTATGTGCTAATATTGCTTTTTGGTACTTGTGATGATTTGTAAAATTGCTTATATTTCCTAAATAAACACTTGTAGAAAACAGAGCTGGAAACAGAGCAGTACTTCACCCCCCTGCGTACGTGTGGCTCTGCCCTTGCGCGCAGCTTGAGACCCCTCCAGCTGCCTTGTTCCTGACTGAGTGACAGCTGCCCGCTTTCTTTTGCTTCCCTTGAGCATCGTGTACAGCGCAATTCAAACCCGAATCAAGAACTCGAGGCTTAATTTACCTTCCAGCTCTACCCTGGAGCAGCACAGCTGGAGCCTGAGCCTCCTCCTCTGCTGTCAGGGACAGGCTGCCCGCCTCAGGGGGACACCAAAGCAGGGTTGCACCGAAGGACCATCTTGGTGTCCTGTCAGAGCAGTGCCCCACCTCCCCCCCTGTCCCCTCACACTTTCTCCACAGAAACCACACTCAGAAGCAAGGCAGAAAGGACTCCAACCTCTTTGTGTGCCACCACCTCACCACCTTTGCAAGGAAACCTCACACCAAAGGTGGCTTTCACACCATTTAAAAGCAAAATTAAGCTGCTTTGGCCCATGCCCTTCACCACCATGCCTTGAAACACCTCCCCCAGCTCCTGAGGGCCCCTCGAGGCCGGCGGTGGACGAAACGCTTTTCCCAGGCTCTGACTGACCCCTGGCTCCTGCCATGACAGGAACTCCCCAGCTCTGAGGAGACGCTGGGAGCTAAAACACAAAAGGGGCCTCTCAGGCTTCTCTTCCGGGACCCCTTGGGGGTTACCACCGGGAGCGCTGCCCGCCATTTCCACC
>NW_010114719.1:2542-3715 GCF_000699245.1 Pterocles gutturalis | reverse complement strand
CGGGTATGGGGACTCCTCTCTACAAGTGTTACGTTTCTTGTACGCTTGATCGACAAATGCAGATCAGATGGGAACAGTAACGGGCTTCAAAACAACTGACTAAAATTACTCTTGAGCTGTAATGTATACAACGGCATGAGTGATTAATTAGGGAAACCCACATCCGACAAGAAAGATTTTTGAAAGGAATCTTGGAAAACACTGCAAATACAGCTGGGATCCAGATTAATACATTTATCTAATAAAGCTCTTCCCGGTCGCCTTTTGCCTCTCGCCTGGTCCTGTCTCCTCCTGCCTCACGTTAGGGTCGGCTCATCCAGTACTTCGCCGCCTAATCGGACGACCTGAAGTTTTTAACGAGAGATCATGCTTGTGTGATAGTGGTCAATATGACAGCGTTAAGGCGTTGGACATTAAAAGACCGCGGACAGGCAGATGCTTTGGTTTTCCATTTGGGAGGTGAAGCAAGGTTATGATCTCTCCTCTGAAAGCCGAGACGCAAACGGAGCAATATTCCTCCAGAAGAATGAAGCACAGCGAGCGTGTTTCGTAAACGAGATCTTTAGCAGCAGCAGCATCACTGCTGTGACACCAGCGTTTGGGAGATGTGTTTTTGGAACTGTTGTAGGTTAGGTGGTGCGGTTCTAATACAGGCTAAACTGTAATACGGATTATCATACAAAATTTGTCTGAAGGGTAACGGCTAACACAAGACACGGAAAATGGTAACACATATACTTTCAGCAGAGCAGACGCCGCTGCTAAAGCTCACTTCGTTTAAAAAAAAAATAAAAGAAAAAAAGTAAACTTTTTTTACATCTGTGTAAAATCCCCAACACCCAGAAACCGTCTGACTTCAGAACACACCGAGGAATAAAAAGGATGGGAGGGTTTTCATCTCACATTCTTATTTTACAGTACTAAACGATAGCAGTTTTCTTCCCATTTGTCCTGGACTTCAAGCATTCTTAGCAGCTAATCTAAATCTGTCTGCATAGACAGACTGTCTCTACGTTAGATAGAAAAAAAAATAATTTTTAATCATATGTAAAAGTGTTAGGGATATAAAAAAAGTTACAGTCTGTTTCCATAGCTCCAAAACATAGAGCAAGTAGGTTGCCCACATCCGCGCTGCCGCTTCCCCACACCCCGAGCCGCGGCAGGCGCAGCACC
>NW_010114719.1:0-2524 GCF_000699245.1 Pterocles gutturalis | reverse complement strand
CGCGTCTGCCTACGCGGTCCGAGCCGGCAACACCGTAACCCCGTGCAAAAAACAAGATTGCAGACGGCAAACTCTGCAAGGAAACACGGTGTATCACACGCGGCCATTGCAAGCGAGAGCATCCTCGGGGTTATTTTTTGTTGTTGTTGTCCTTTTCCTCGACTGCACAAAAATAATGAGCGGAAGTTTGAAGGGAGAAACATTAAAATAAGTACATTACAGCACAGAATGCAAGCCTGGTCCCACGGGGAGAGTTGGAGTACGTCTCTGTACTTTCTCGAGGCGGCTGCGGACATCTATGGAGCTTTTTCTATGACTAAATCTGCTACCGGATGGGCAAATGCAACAATTATTAAACCGAGCAATAATTGGTTTTAAAGTATCTCTAAATTAATTCAAACGCATGTGACACCTCTTTGAGAGTCCCGGAGGTCCCCAGCATATAACAGGTTGTAATTTAAATGCGGTGTGTGGGGGTGTATGGGTGTGTGGCTTGTGGTTACTTTTTTCTTTACTCCAAGGATAAAATCCTGACAGCTGTTTCTCACGAGAATCTTTCGGGTAATTTTTATGGAGAAAAAATTGACAAAGTATCGGTGGTATTTCCTAGCCCACATGCCCGCTGCAGCCTCACCAGCACGCTGTCATGAGCAAACCCAGTTCGACTCTATCCCTAACCTGTCTCCCAGCTCCAAAGTTACACAGCGAAATCCCAGTCTTTTTCCTCCTCACTTTCACTTCCCTTGATTAGACAGGTTTTGACAAGCTGCAGAGCCCTGATAGAGACCCTACCCTGCTTCCTGGGACTCGGAGGAGTCTACCCAAATCTTTTATTATGTTGCCATACTGCGGTGTTTTCTGCTGCTGGATCAATATATTTTAGTGGTAGTCCTCGCAATATTCGTGGTTGTGATTAAAATGGTAGTAATCGTCGGAGACTCACTAAACGTCATAGTTCGTTACGAAAAGCTCCTAGAAATCATAAGTATAGTTACGAAAAAACTAAGAGCAAATAGTGCACTAAACTAGCTTTCTCCAGATACTCCTGTAGAACCTTCCTGCCTAGCGCAGGATCGAACCCCAAAATCAGAAACGTTGAACTTCGGTGTAGGTGGTAATCTGAGGTCTGAATGAGAGGCGCAATAGTCATCTCACTCTCCTGCAAAGCAGCCTCCGAGCACGGGTTTGTTCCTTCAGATCATCTTTCCTAAAAAGTTCCTGAATAGATTAGTAAGAAAATAAAAGCTAGGAGGAAGTACCGTGTATGCTGGGATGGGGTTTATCTTGTGCAGGCATAATTGTCTTCTGAACTTGTTGTACACTTTGCAAGTATAGAGAAGGGGGAAAGTGCCCTCAAAAACGAAATTTGAACGGGTACTTTTACATTTCCTCTTAAAATGAGGTCACTTATTCTTTGACTACAACTGCGTGACAGCCTGCCGCGGCCAGGCGCCGGCACACATCTGATTACAAATGTGCGAATCGGAACCGCGGGCTGGATGAGGCATCAGTGCCAAGGGGTTTAATTCTACAGATAACACTTTGAGGTTTGTGTTTCTGTTTGTCTACTAGAATTTACACCAAGTGGTTTTCTTCCAAATTAAGCAAGTGGCGCCGATCACTGTAAGAACTAACTTGTGTCAAAGTTTTAGGTGGAAAAGGGAATTTGACAATGCCGCAGTCGAACATTTCAACAGCCATTTACCACTAAAGAGCTCAGCTTCCAGAGTTATATACCTTGTACTGCAGTTCATAAACTTGATTTATGGTGAAACAGAATTGCTGGGTTTTACTGCTCTGGCCCTCCCAGCTGGTAAGAATTTGACTGCAACATGTGGTATTTACAGCAAGCGAAAAGAGCATTATATCGAAAGCTGTCCCTGTATATGTGATCCCAGTCAACAGGTAATGGAAAGCTCTGTCTTGCAAAAACACACACGTATTCAAAAACAGATTTTCGCGGTCAGATGGCGCAGAGGGGGTCTCCGCGCTCCCCGGCTCTCACATCTGCCCGGTGCCACACGCACAGAAAAAGTGTCCCGGCTGTGCCTTTCGAGGAGAGGGGGAGTCCACACCGAGGACCTGGCTTCCCGGCCCCGGGGATGTGGAGGGGAACTGCGGCAGTGTGGGAGGCCGGCGGGGAGCCCGCACGGCGATTTTGGGCTTCCTGCTCCGGGTGCGCACACGCGGCCGGCGGCGGCAGAGGGGAAAGTGCAGGCGCTGACTTTTCAGGAACAATTTTTTTCCCGAGCATCCGTGGTTGTCCCGGTCCTATCGCACGGATGCAGGTCGGGGAAGGGGGTGGAACTTGTCTGAGCTTGGCATGCTGATATTTGTGCCTGAAATAGGCTGTCGATGTAGCCACGTAACCTGGTGTGTTTTAATAAAATGAGGTGGACAATACGCACTACTCGGTGTAAATACCCATCACCCGGCTCGGTCCTCTCATTAAATCACAACCTGAGGCAACGATACCGGGAAGGATGAGGATGCTGTAACCAATGCATCATTAACAACACGTCTG
>NW_010114718.1:0-5730 GCF_000699245.1 Pterocles gutturalis | reverse complement strand
TTCCCACGACTTACCAGAGATGATGGAGAATGGCCTAACGATGATTTCCGCCATCTCCCTCAGTACCCGCGGGTGCATCCCATCAGGACCCATGGATTTATGGGTGTCTAGATTACTTAACCAGTCCTTAACTCAGTCTTCATCTACCAGAGCAAACTCCTCCTTTGTCCTGACTTCCTCTGGGGCTTCAGGGGTACGGGACTCTTCAGGAAAGCCTCCGGCAGTATAGACAGAGACAAAGAAGGCATTCAGTAACTCTGCCTTCTCTGTATCTTCTGTTACCAGAGCACCCATCTCATTGATCAGTGGGCCTACATTGCCTCTGGTGTTAGCCACCAGTGAATGGAGAAATAAGCAACTACCTAGCATGCTGTTGGGAAAAGCTCCACAAAACATCTCCTCAGGGCATTGTACCTTTTCTGTACTACAAACTAAAAGAGATTTCTTGAAACAATGACACTGTTAAGAAAATGTTCACTAAGCTAATACTTTAGTTAGCTGTATTTTCATCAAAGAACATTCTGATTAAGCAAGCTTATCTCTGTAAAAGGACTATATTTATAAAGGAAGACAAATTAGTTTGGGTAACACAAGGACTGATCCATACTTTGCCCTTTAGCATGACTGAAACATTAAGAACTCCAGTGTTTTTTTTTTGTTGTTTTTTTTTTTTTTTTTTACTCTGCCTTGAATTGATCTTCCTTTAGTTGCACCCCTGCTTTATGACCTCCTTTTTGCCAGTATTCTCCGCATTTCTTTTTTCTCAGCAGAAAAGGAATAGGAAGGATGGGAGCGTGAGAGATGTCTGATGGACAGATGCAGAAGAATGGACATGGAAGCTCTGGAATCCACAGGGCTCCAGCTGGCACCCTGCTGCCCATGTTATGTAGAAGACCAGCAGAACCAGACCAGGGACCTCACAGCAAGTCTTCCCTTCTCCTCACTGCTCTTTCCTAAGATGGAAGTGAATGTGAGATGGTGAGGGCAAGAAATGTGACACCAGAGTACAAAACTGGGGTGAACAGACCTGGTCTTTCAGCAAAGTGGAATAGATACTGGAGGGCAGTAGGGGCAGGGGATTACATCTTAGTTTGGGATATGGTCACACACATAACTGTAGGGCTAAGCTCTTGAAAGGGTTTCTTGATAGTGTCAAAAGGACTGGGCAGACATACAGTGATTGTACAGGACAACAATGTACTGTTACCAGGCTGTTAAGCCACAGCTGTACTGAATTTCTAGATGAGGAGGAAAAAAGGTAGTGGAGGGGGATCTTGGAAAATGTATATGTACCAGAGATTTAGAAGAATGCTGCTCCCAAATAGCAGGGATACCCTAGCAAGGAAATCTGGAAATGCCTCAGGAAGAAGAGTTGATGATTGCCAAAATCATCAGCCTGCAATGAGTTCTTGGTACACTCTTTGGTCACAGGGATATACACACCCAGTCCCCCAACAGACTTCCTTTTCCTGTCTCCTCTTCAGTTTTAAGTTTTTCTGTTTCTTTGTTAACTATAGCTGTCAATTCACTCCAATTCAAAGACAGGTCATACCTACAGCTACACAGAACATCATCATGCTGCTGAGTAAAAGCAGTTTGCCTTTTTGTATTTCCTTAACACTTCACAGCAAGTAAGGAAAATAACTTTAACAAATAAAAAAACTCAACAGTCTTCAAGTAATAATCACAATGACAAGAAAGTGTTCTAGATCTTATCTAACTAATGAGCGTTTTTCTTATTTCTTTAAATGATAAATAAAGCTCTCTGTAAAAATACTTATTGGGTGGATGACGTATCATGCTGTGAATCTTCTGTTGAAACCATTCATAAGAATAAATAAAACTTGAGGAGGAAAAAGTAACAGTATTCTACAGACATGTAAACAAAATTAAGTGAGGTAACTGAAGAGCAGTCATAACCAAGAGAGATTATTTCTACTACAGATATAAATCTCAACCATACCTTCCTTGGGACTGTTGCTCCCTAAGCATTCATAATAATGTGGTTCTATTTTGTTTAAGCAAACCATCATTACCATGATACTCATGCTAACCAAGTTAATGGGATAAGCTGTTGGTGCCAAGGGGCAATGCTGCTGAAACTACAATGGAAACTGTAAATCATGTGAAGAAATAATGTTTACCAAGAACAGTGCTGAGCACTCTAGGATCCATGGTTTAAGTCACAATGTGCAAATTAGATGCAGACAGGACCTAACTTTCAACTTTAGATCATGACAGCTTCCTCAATGCCTGAACAGGGCTGGATCCCCAGAGTTAAGAGAGGGCAGTGTGATGTGTATCTGTTTTTATTTTATGCAACATAGAACAGAATGAATCACATAACTGGAACAAGCACTGGGTTCCACATGGTCCTCTCTCTATTTGCTAGACTTGAAAGAAATTTTACCTCTTACTGAAGGAAAAAAAGCACCATACAATGAATTATTTTGGAGTTTATAGGACAACATTATCCTAGAGCCATGCTTTTCTCTGAAACTACACAACACATCCAACTTTTTGACTCATTTCCATTCTTTCATGCTTGAAGGTAACACCTCACACTGCGATGCTGGCTTACTCCTCAGTCATTAAGTTCTCATCATTATGGCAAATTGAATCAGTGACCAAAAGGGCTTTCCCCTAAAGAAAGCACAGGACTTCTTTTACCAGAGAAAGCTACAGAACAGCTGATGTTAAAGGAAGACAGGTATTCTTGTGTAGGGTACAGGGTAAGAAACTTATTCTTTGTTGAGGTAAAATAGGCCTTTGAACACCTCTGATTAGCTGCACTTTCCCATTGTACAATAGTAATATTAAAAAACAGCAATGCAAACAAAAATTACCTGAGGTCATAGGAGTAGTCTGACACACCATATGTATGCATATCTCCTCCATAGCGTAGCAAATTCTTAAGGACCATCTCTTTTGTCTCGTATTTTCCCAATAATCCATCATTTGTGAAGACATTTAAGGCCAAGATGCATTTAAAGCATCCACTGGTTTGAGCTGTCAGCAGGACCTCTGAATTTACCCCCACCCCCGCGCCCCTCTGCTGTGCTTATTAACGTTCTGAGTTGCTTCATACATATACTTCTTACTGGTGTAAACATTGCAGATACTGTAAGCATTCCCTGTGTCTGATGGTTCTCATATCCCTCACATCCAAGTCCTCAAATCCCTGGTATGGATGTGTAAGCATCTTGTCTACAGTTAGACTATTTCAAAGGAGAAAAATATTTTTTCCAGGGCACCCTAGTTGACTACCACCAATCCCTACTTAAGAACCATGACTACCAAATAGCTAATTCAAGACAGACTGAGTGAAAGGGAAGAGAACCAAGAGCTGTAAATCATGCAAGGCAATCAAATTAGTTTCCCATTTGGAACTGCAAACTGCTATTTAGTAGAGGATGGATTGCATTTTCCACAACTGCTTGGATTGCCCAGTCTTTTACAGTAAAAATCTTGGCTTTCAGGAAATTGTGCCTTCTGCAACTAACCCATTTTGCTCTAAAGGCTGTCTAGAGATGATTACACAAGCTCAGGTAACAATGACAGATTTCAGTCTACTGCGGTGAAACGTTTCACTTCAAACATGTTTTTAGACAGAATGCCAATATCTGTTATAATCAATTTCAAGCTTGTGCTGAGTAGCCTTCTTGTCTTAGCTAGTCCTCCTGAGGACTAGGTTAGACGGTTCTCACAAGAAAGATTTTCCATTTAAATGTACTAACTCTTCAAATTTTAAGTAGTATCTATTATATGAGAAAATAGAGACAGTAAGCAAGTAAATTCAGTGAATGTATTCACACTGCTGAAGGCACTTGGTGTTTGCTCACCCATTAGTTTGAAGCTATGTATTTGCAAAACAGCAAAGCCTAAACTATCACTCCAGTTATACATTCATGAACAACACTCAGTCCAAACAAGATACAGCACACTAAATAATCAGTTCTGTTTGCCAGTCTTGATGCTGGCAAACTTTGTGTTTCCATTAAAATATTTTCTTATATTCTCCTATATCCCGTATTTTATTTTACATTATATATATTTCACAGGCCAGGTAAGAATTGTAGTGGAATTACTTAAAGTTTATCTCACTGCAAAGAGCAAGATCTGTTAGTATCTTCTCACTTGTAAGTATTTTACCTATAAAAAGACATTATAAATTGAATAGGCTAGAGCTAGGAATTTTTTTCATGTCTTTACAAGTGAAATGATGGAATAAACGTTCATGGAGTCATATGGAAGTATATTTCTTTTATCCTAAGACCATTTAAATAAGGAACATCCAACAGAACAATCAGGGAAGTCTTCACTTCAGACAGAGCTGTGAGGAAAACACAGGATCCTTCTACATATACTGGTATGATGGCTTTAATAATGGGAAGCTGTCTAGCTGATCTCAAGTTATACTGTGGACACTCTCCTCTTTTTACAGCTGTCCAGGGGAAGGCACCATAAAATGACTTCACATGCCTAGTTCCATAGCGTGGATTTTGACAGAGACGCTGCTCTTAGCCATCAAAGCAAATGGTCCATAAAATCTGAACGAAGCAGAGTGTAAATTGAATCTAATGGTCTAATGCTGGAATCTAAGTGGGTTCCAGCATAGTAAAAACAAAAGCATTTCTGAAAAAAAAAATTTCTTTTCAATTCCCTACAATAGTTTGTACTTGTATTTTACTACATAATTTTGCTGATCAAGCACTCTTAAAATAAGCCAGTTGAACAGAGCAAGTTCCTGTCGTCTAAAGATGAAACAGAATATAAATTGGAGATGACTAACCATCAGTTACTCATCTTTGCTGTAATTATGGTATTTGGCCAGTAGCTTTTATTGAGGTAGGTTAGAATTTATTGCTCATATGAGATAATGACTTCTTTTATGTGAACTTTCTGAGGCTGCATCGGCCATCTCAAAGGCATTAGTAAATTAATACATCCATTTACTGACCATTACGGTTTCCCAGACACTCATTTAAAAATATAAAGATGTTGAAAACAGTGCAGTTCACATAACTGTTTATATGAAACCCATGCTTCTAACTCAGTGTAATACAGTATACTGCTTCTAGCTTGAATAGTTTGGAAAGAATCTTGTCCACAATTCCATCACTAAGATTATTTTAAAAATTGTGAAGAAAAAAGAAACAAATAGATTAAAGAAGAAAAGCTTTGATTCTGTTCCTGTGATGCAGAAATTTGGCAATATTATTAATAAAATGTGATAATTTGAAGTGTTACATAAGGAGAGCAAAATCTGACTCCCAACCAGTGGAGAAAACAGAAAATTAATATGTTAATTCACCAGTATGCCTTGCATGATTTCACTAGAACTGTACTTACTTTAGCAGACGTTGCTGCTACGCAGACAGCACATGTCAAATCTACTGGTTGAAAGATCATGGTTTCATGGATGGTTGTCCTGGGTTAAGCTGAGACAGAGTTAACTTTCTTCATAATAGCTAGCAAGAGGCTGTGTTTTTGATTTGTGCTCAGAAGAAAGCTGATAAAAAAAGATGTTTACGTGGCTGCCAAGGTCTTTCAGCTTCTCTGGCTGTCCGCAAACAGCAGAAGCTGGGAGGGAGCACAGCCCCAGTTACTAGCCCAGGATTTGATCTTAGGTTCGGGATTGAGACCAAGAGTGGACAATAATCTATTCCATAACATACGTGTCATGCCCAGCATATAGGTCAGGACCCTCAGGAAGATCAGCCCTTTTTG
>NW_010114717.1:0-7520 GCF_000699245.1 Pterocles gutturalis | reverse complement strand
TCTCAGTGAGCAGCAATAACAGTTACTCAGCTGGAATGCTATGTGAGACTCCCTGAGACTATTTAAAGGTTATTATCAGGTGTGAACGTCAAGGGCAGCTGATGACACCTCGTTCTTGGGGAGTTCAAACTGAGCGGCTGAAGTGCTAACTCCACCCCTGCTGACTCAGAGCCCGCCCACCAGCTGATAGCTCCCAGCACAGGCACAGCACTGTTGCTGGCTTTAAAAAAAAAAAGCCTTAAAAGGGCTTTTTGGTCAGCCTTTTTCACTCCAGAACCCTTGCCCAGTGCAGTCTTACCTGCTCTGAAGCTAGTCTCCGCAGCAAATGTTTGCATGTTTGCAAAATTTTCATTACTTTACAGTTAAAAACATGAGTAAAGTTTCTCATGAGCCATGGATTTATTTCTGTTTAAAGGATTATTCTCAATATTTGGACTAAGCATGAGTTCCTGTTTTCTATCAAGAACAAGAATTGCATTTTATGACTGCCATACAGAATGATAGAATTAGAGGTGCAGAGAGCCCATAAAAACTTGCTTAATGTAAATAGATGTTTTGCAATGGAACAAAACCTCTTGTTTGTGAAGTAAAAGAAATTAGAAAATGGAAAGATTGAAGAGAAAACAACAGGTGTAGAGTTTAAAGTGCAAGTTTAAAATGTGTTTGTAGTGAAGTACTGAAAGCTGCATTTGATACACATTTAATTGAGCTTTTTCATGCATCTATGATGTATTATTTTGAATACTTTAAGCACTTTTAAACTTTCTTTACAGCTGTACGTAGCAATACAGGGCAGAAAACTCAGCCAGAGGTGATGTCGCAGAACGCAAGAAAGCTAATTCAGAAAAATCTTGCCACGTCAGCAGATACTCCTCCAAGCACAGTCCCAGGAACTGGCAAAAGTGTTGCCTGTAGTCCCAAAAAAACAGCCAGGGACCCTAAAACGGGAAAAGGTAAATACAGGGCTTAAACAAACAAACAAAACCCCCAAGTGACCACAAACCCCACTGCTAACAACAACAAAAAAAATACAAAACACTGCAGTGGGCTTCAGTGCAGGAATGTAAAATTGAATTAATTTATTTTGTACCTTTAGCTGTGCAGGAAAGGAATTCATACGCAGTTAGCGTGTGGAAGCGGGTCAAAGCCAAGTTAGAGGGCCGAGACGTGGATCCCAACAGGAGAATGTCTGTTGCTGAACAGGTGAGTTGAAAATAGTAAAGTTCCAATACCAGTCCTTGCTCCCTATTTGGGAGTAAGCATGTGTGTGTGCATGCAGAAGTGTGCCATAAAGACTAAAAACCTGTGTGAATGGGGGGGTCCCTTTTGAGATGAGTGGTTTATATTCCACCACAAATCAAGATATGCTGCTGCCTTGTATTGCTGCGTTTGTTTTTTTTATCAAATGCTTTTGTTTCCTATATCATAGATTTAGACAAACTCATGAATTGGATAAAACTGCCTTTTGTGTATCAGTAAGCTAACATTTGTTACACAGCTGTTGGTATCCAGGGAGAACATGAGATCTGCACAGCTGTCTAAAGGACAGAACTTGTCTGTGTTTGCCAGCACAACACAACCATGCTTCTGTCTCTGGGAAATCGAGTCAGTGGGCCCAGATGGCAATTGGAGAATGTTGTGACTATTTCAGGATAGGGGCTATGAATGAGATGATGCATGATCTTTTTTTGCCCCTGTAGTACAAATTCCTATTTTTTATGTGGACTACGCAAAGTTCTGTAAGATTCAAGTTTGTGGTAGCTATAGATCTTTTCACTGAAACTTTTTATTTGCAGGTGATGTTAAATAGTGAATTTTAAAATCACTTAAACAATTTTTAAAAATCTAGCTTATTTTTAATTACTTGTTTGACCTTTTTAATAGGTTGACTTTGTGATTAAGGAAGCAACTAATCTAGATAACTTGGCTCAGCTGTATGAAGGTTGGACTGCCTGGGTATGAGTAGGGAGAAAGCAGATCGGTCTGGTTCAGCGAGGTCAGACATCCACCAGAATCAACTCGGCCTCAGGCATCCGTAGCCGCACCACAGTCGGTGGTGATGCATACTGGGGCTTAATCTGAGGAAACCTAGGAATCTCGGTGCACTGGGAAGTGAATCCTGCAGGATAGCTGCACTCAGGGATACACTAAACACAATGGTCTGCAACCCCCACAGTCAAGGGTGAAAGCTCACCGCTTGAACAGCACGGTTTGTGTTTCTGCTACGGAAGAACTGCAAACGTGTCTGGGGGTTAGCCGCAGAAAGAAATCGGGATGCTACAAACCGCAGAGTGATTTGGAACTCAGTTCCACCTGACCCTGTGAACAATTCAGGAAACACCGAACCCTGTTCAAAGAATAACAGAAAAAGTGGGGCCATGAAGAAATCACAGCAAGGGAAGATTTGATGCATTCAGATTCTTGTTACTCTCGTTGCGTGGCAACAGTGCTGGTTGAGTCGACCAGTTAGTACGGAAAAAGGCTACAAAATGTAAACTTCAGAAATGGACTGAAAGCAAAGAGCTGTACATCAGATATATGCTGCATTGGAAGAACTTCTGAGATAGAAGAAAAAGCCTTTGTTCTCTTCTCCCTTTCCTCTTTCCTTTTTCTCCTCCCTCCCAGCCTCTCCTTGCATACATCCCTCTTGGCTTCTTCTTGTAGGTTAGGCGTACTTCCAATATACTTTTTATTTCAATCCTTCTACTTCACAGTTTAGTCAAATTAACAACTTAAATTTTGTTTGGTAAACAAATTTTCCAAAAAGCACTGAAAATATAGAACATCAATGATTACTTATGAGTTGGATGGTCAAATGCAAAATGTAATTTTGGTTATTTTAAAGTCATTTCTGTGATTCTATTATGTACAGTTTCTCAAAATTGTCACTGTGCATTTAAAAGTAATGAATCCTACAGGCATTTGATTTAATGTGCACTTCCCTCTGCTTGCAGTGTACACTTTTTTGTAATTCAAATTGTCCCTCCAATCTCATTCTACTGTGATTGCTGTAGTTTCTTTCGTACGATGTAGCTAATCCAATGTAATCTTTACCTTTTTAAAAACCAGGATAGAGTACCTAGTAGAGTTTTACATTGTTGATGACGGATAAACAATAAAGTGATGTTCTGGTGGAGGTAGAGTGATACGCTTTTTACTTCACTTTCCTAATACTTTTAGTTTACGTTTGTAAATTGTAGTGCTTCAGTTCACAGGGGTATACAGATAATCCAAGAAATGAAGGACTCTCCAATTTTTATTCAACTAGATCTGTAAAGATTTCTGCAAAGTAATTTTCCTTTGCCGTATGACTTCTGTAGATGGTTGTTCAATAATGCATCCCTAGTGAATCTTCCACCAAGGATTTTTTGTTTTTTAATCAGTTCTGCACTCAAAGTGTGATTATGGTCAGAAAAATCTCTCTAAAAATGGCATCTTCTTACTTGGATTGATGTCCTCCTTATCTGTTGGTTGTCTAAAAGATTTCTTGCTTCCTTTTTAAAGTGGGACACCTTTAGGAAAAGGCAGCTTCCTTTTCTTAGAGCAAACAAACCTAACACAATCCAGTTACAACTACAGAATCTTACAGGTGCTGATAGCTAAAGCAGAAATGCACACTGGTGTTCTCAACCCAGATAAATTTGCATAGCTGTTTATGAAATGTTTCTCTCTTGTGAACTTGGTCAATTCATTACGCACAGTTGCTGGAAAACGATAGACAGGGGAAGATGTTTTATGGTACTTTAGTCACTTTTCAGAGTCAAAACACTTTACAGCATTTTTTCAAACAAAATTTAAGTATTAAAGGATTTGAGCCAAGCTCACTACTGGCGTGAATTTAATTTAATTGAATGGATTTCTAGCAGTTCATCTGAGTACAAGGCTTGGCTGGAATTTTCAGATAACATAAATTAACACCAGGCATAAGTAATGGACAAACTTGTATTATTTTCAGTATTTGCACTATGCTGACTGCTCTGCCTCCTCAGTAGGTCTTAGAATTCACTTTCTCCTCTGTTGCCAATTTTCCGTGGACATGCACTTTGAAGTGTAAGAATTTTCAACAGCCACATGGCCTTTTTTGCATTCTGATTGCCTGATTAGGAAAGTCCCAGGCTTTATATCTAAGGATACCTGTGCAAATGCATTCCACTGCCTTCGCTTCCTGAACCCTCTGCCGTGCCACGCATTGCAAGAAAGAAGGTGTTGGAATGTTGCAGTGAAGAACATCTGTATGCAGAAGAAGATGCTTGACACTGTTCATCCTTTTTATTTTTCTTCAGTTAAAAATAACCTTATGAACAATCTGTCTGGAGTACCCTAGTACCGGGAGTGTATTATACATGCTGTTTTATTTCTTGGAAGCTGGGGGGAAGGGAGGGGTACGCACTCACCTGTGGCTCATGTATTATACCTCTGCTATCCAGAAATGAAACACTTGTGTGGAGATGGGTTCTTACTGCATAATTTAATAAAGTTAAAAAAAAAATGTATTCATAATTTCCCTGTGTGCAAAACTACTTGTTGTGAAAATTATGGGGAAGAATAAAGTGCCTAATAGAAAAAATAATACGTAACAAATCCTAAATTAGAGACAGATTCTGCAGAGACTTAAATTTGTATAACTAATGTTGAGGAGACAGCTCACATGCTTAGGAGTTGGTGGAACTGTGTCAGCTTTTGTGTGCTAAGGCATTTTTCTCAGTAAATGTTGACAATATGGTGAATTGGTACAGTCTTGGCTAAAGCTAAAATGCTGATTCTCTGCATGCATCTTGCATATTAAATAAGACTGCATTATCTTTTAGTTACATTATCTTTTAAAAGATAATGTATTTCTAAAAAGACATAAGGTTAATTCATTTTTTTTTCAATAAAACTGAGACATTTACCTTTTTTCTTTATCAAGACAGACTTAGGATAATTCAAATCTAGAATAAAATCTTTGGCAATACATCAAACCAGCTGAAGCTATGGAAGTCAAACTGTTCAGCTGATGACAGTTTTTTGCATGATGCTGACCTGCAGGGGATCATGCTGTAAACTAATTTCTTGTAATCAACTTTGAAGTATGCTCATCGGGTGTAAGTTGTTGCCCCTTTCCAATTCTATAGGCCAGTGGTTGAGATGCTCTTAACCCTTTGAAAATCCAGTTACTAGTTTGCCTCTCCTCTCGCTCCCCTTCTGGAAAACCAGGGTGTGAGCAGTGCTCTACCACATGGGTTACTGGGCTGGGGTCAGGCCTAAACAAGCGAGTTGGTGATGGTGCCTCAGATTATTTTGGTGGAATAATGGCAGTGTCAGTATAATTGAAATTGTAACAGATGTGTGCACTTAAATTTTTTTTAGTACTTTGAAGATACTTAATAATGTTTTTCCTTTACAACAGCTAGTTTTGCCTTTAGTGATTAGTGTATTTAAGTAGTAATATATGTCTGTAATATTTCAAATATCTGTAAGAGACTCAGGTCTCCCCTATAAATCAGACATTCCTGGGGGGTGAGTGAGTTAACTTTTCCAAGGGAAAATGAAGGAGGTTTCTATGACAGCATGGCTGTCCCTGGTGCTAGTGTGAGTGTTTCCCTGCAGGAACTGCAGCAGCCACGCACCCAGGCCCTGTGCCACCCAATGCTGCACACCCTTTGATAAGCCAAACAAATAATATTTGTCCTGTTAACTGCTTTGTGATACCTGAATGAAAAGCACCATATAAAATATGACTTCAGAAATACTGGAAGGGAGTGGAGAGGTTGAAGCTCCATTTTTCTAAAAGCTGTAGTCTTTAAAGTTAATTTGGTTCAATTATTCATCAGTGTTCTGTGCCTGGTACATTTCGCCATCCTGTATTAGCACACTCAAGTACTTCAAAGGTTTCTTTGTTCTTCCCCCCCCCCCCCCCCCTTTTTTTTTTTTGGTAAGTTTTTCTTAAAATTACCAGACACAACACTTTATGCATTAAAGAACTGGACTAGGAGAAAAGTTTAAGATGACACCCACCATCTTTTGCTTTCTTTACACAGTACCCAGTTATCACATGGATATATGTTTTTTTTCTTTAGTGGAAAATAGTTATTCATGAGTATACTGTTGATGTTTTAGTTAAACAATTTTATTGAAAATACAGATATTACATAAAACTACTTTTCCATGTATTTAAATATATAGCTGATTAGAGCAATTTTGCCATCAGACTGATTTTTTTATTAATAACGTAAGAAAAAAGTTTGAGATGCACTTAAATTAGGTACAATTAATGAGTGGAGGCTTCACATAAGATTTGTGTCTCTAAGTGCCCAGAGCAATTAAACTGCTGCTTTGAAGTCAGCATGGGCATTTAATTTTCTGTGCATCTGCTAAGAGAGAATCTCAGCATAGGAAGGATGCATCACCTTGCAGCGTGATCTGTCACACATAGAAGCATACAGAAAACGATTGGCTTTCTATAGCTTGGGTAATGCATGGAAGGTGATGATTTTTTTTTTTTCTTTTACATTGTTCTTCAAAAGACCTGGCTGCCCAGGGAGGGGGGTGTTAAGGATCATGGCAGGGCCCCACGCTGTCCTATTCTCCGCAGTGCGATGGCACATCTCTGATGTTCCTGGGTGGTGAGGGTATCCTGCAAGGCTCACTTTCCCCTCTGAGTTATGGAGAAACATTTAACATGAGGGAACTGCACGTGGGCCCTTGAGGATGGGAGAAAAAGCTGCAAAGGTGGACTGATTGGGGAGCTGGCATTTGACACACTGGCTGGAAGATAATGAACCTGACAGCGGTTGGAGAGGATGGAAATACTTTTGTCATTGGTAAGTGCTTGTGGTTTGGTGGTGAGAGTCATACAATGGATGAAAGCAGGAGCTGCCTGATGATGTCGAATAGCCAGAGATGGCCTCTGCGGGACACTGCACACGCTGCTAGAACAGCAACGCGTCCTGCTCCTATGCGTGTCCATACTTCCTCCAGAGCCTGATCAGAATTCTTGCTGGCATCACTTCCTTATTGAATTAGCTTTTGTTTGAGCTTTGCTGTGGTAAAATTTGGGATTTTGAGGGTGGACTCCCATCATTTTTACTTCGGCTTTTACTTTTGGCTTTTAGCAACATAAATTAATTTGAAAGTTGTCCAGTAACGTATCTGTTCTTTACGTACAATCGTGAATGAGTGTGAAAAGTCCCCTGTAAAAGATCAAACAATGCTATAGACATGTTTTTGTTTTTACAGTGTCATCCTTTGTCCTTCTGTTTTTCCTTTCCATCACGCTGGTGAGCTGGGTTGGAACAGCATTGCAGGAATGATAACATGTTTTCTTTGCCCTCATTCTGGAATGGCATTGCATCCTAGGGATTGTGATTAAGCTCATTAGCATAGGTGACTGAAGTGTTTAGGAAGCTGAGTCAGAAAATTATTTATATTCTAGTGCTTTTCTCCTGTGTTTATTCCTATGCTGCTCCATGGCTGTGGGGCGGATGGGAGCTGTCCCGGGCTGCTCAGAGCCGGACCCCTCTTGTGCAGCCGGGCGCTGT
>NW_010114716.1:0-8241 GCF_000699245.1 Pterocles gutturalis | reverse complement strand
TAAGTTAACTTTAACCCACGACACCTTACTACACTGCATCAGACAATTTACTTATCAAATTGATGACTTCTGTAGAAATCACTGTCTGATTTTATGTATCTTGTTAATGTTAAAATATTCAATATTTTTAATACTTAGAAAGATCTCTCAGTAACTGTGTTTCTTTTTATATCAGAATAAATACGTTGCTCTTCAAAATCCAATGTATAACCAAAAAACAAAATATCAGGAATGCAGCCTGGCAAGATGGTGCTACTTATCCTCATTTCTCTCTTTTAAATGATTATCATGTGAAAGACAGGAATGACAACACAGAATAAAGAACTTATATTTACTAAATAGACACAAGAGCGTAACTTCAAAGGCATCTTTGAAAAGGCTAAAATATTCATTGCAAAGAAGATTTGGATATAGATTCTGATCTTATTTTTGCCAGAGTAACTAGGTGTAAGCCCAGCATCTTCAATGGAGAGTAAATTATATCAGAATGTGGCCCCCAATTCTGTATCAAAGTCATCTGTCATTGACACGCAACCCAGCCATAGGGATTTCTTACCAGTTTCTCTCGAGTTCATTTTCAAGAAAAACAGTTCCAATAGAAGCTGTTTTTCAATACTTGAAACAAACTTTCATTCTGGGGTTGAAAAGCATATGATAAAATAGCCACAGCCAAAAGTGCATGTTTGTGTACAGCTGGGTAAGACTATTTAAATATGAATGTATAAATATATATGTGTGTATATATATCCTTTAATCATTATTTTAACTGCTCATACTTTCTCACCAAAGCACTGAAACCAAAACAGACAAAGAGGTTCACAATATCATGTTAAATCTAGCTTCTGTCTAGAAAAGTCCATCCAGATTTCAAACAAGTGAAATTGAACAAAATCTGGAAATATAAACTGTCAAAAAACATTGATCCACTCCCCTCTGAAGAATCTGGTACCTTTTCCAGTACCTTTATGATTTGTTTAAAACTGTGTACCTCTTCCAGTACTTCCTTTCAAATCTCTAGATCCAGAGAGTGGGAACATTTTTAAGAGCTTTTTGTGCTCCCAGATGCCCATTTTCCTACTCATACAACATATTTTTTAATTAAAAAAAAACTCAAGGAAGACAAGAAGAACCTCTAGTCCCAGTCAGAAGAACCTCTAGTCCTTTGATGCACGAATAAGAAGTAGTTCTACAAGACTATTCAACCTGTTCCTAGTGCTGGACACAGCTGGTTCCAGCCGGTCCCAGCCGGCTCCAACGGCCCCACCGCAGGACACAGCTGAGCCCCTCAGCCAAGCTGGCGGTGCCAGGGGAAAACAGGTTTCAGAAAGGCAGCACAGGCAGAGGGGCTGTGATGGACTGCAACCCCCCAACCCAGCTTTTCTAGATTTTCCTGAGTTCTTTCTGATTCATATATATTTAACTGAGAGGAAATTAGAGTTGTTTATGCAGTAATACAGAGAGGCGTCTTCCCAGATGCTCTCCAGTACTGCTGTTTAGCAGCTGACACAGATGCATGCCTTGCTAAGAGGGACAGTTCACTTTCACAGAAACAATTAGTCATATTCCATGACCCTAATTACACCTACAATCATGATCATATTCATGCAATATTCAGATTAGACAAAAGAGATGAGACCTGATTCTCTGCAAAGTTACTCTGCTTTAGGTCCAGTAAGCGTCTTCTAATTAACACTTGTCTCAGTGAAAGGAAAATGAAGTCCATACTTATGCATCTACCTAGATTAGTTTAGATTTGCTTAGATTAGGGAAAATTGCCTAATGCATATGTAAGAGCTATGAGTACAGGGCCATAGTAATGCTAACATATTACTGCTAATAAATCCTCTTCTACACTTAAACAAATTAAATTCTCATCAGCTGGTACATAATAGTTCCATTGTCATTGACTTAAAAATAAAATGACTTGATAGCAAGGAGACACTTTCAGTATTGCCATTACCTGCTATTGAAAAATGTGAATTACTTGCTGGCAGTAGAGAGTTCCACCTGCAATTAAATTAGCACTAGTGGACATTTCACCCACATCCACGGAGATCACTGGAAAGAGGAAAAAGACAGATTCGAATTTATCACAAGCTACTGGTTCTTTGTGAAAGAGACAGATTTAAGCTGTTCTTGTCCATTTTCTGAAACCCACAGGAGCCTGAAAATCATCTGATCATCTAACTGAATGATTTATAACTCCTTTTTGGCCCCATGCAAGGATTTGCCCCCAACAATTAATCTTCCTTGGATATAATTGGAGTTAAAATTAAAACTACATTACTCCTCAATTCATTGGGATGAACTTGGCATGGACTTTTGTAACAGCTTCAGGTAACATGTCCATTGACAATGGCACATGATACCATATTTGGCTGGCCAAAAAATTAAAATGAGGGAGTGAAAATTAACACAAATAACAGCCTTTTATCAAGACATCAATACCTTCCAGCTGCTTAGTTCTATGGTAGCAAATTGCTGCAGTAGCAATTACCTGATGTTGGTAAATGAAGCTATTCTTAAGCCCCAGTGGTATAAAACACAGTGGAATTCAAAAGAAGTCACTAGCAAAAGCAAAATTCTCCTCCTCATTCAAACCCAAGAAAGAATCAATGGCCCCATAAGGCTGAGAATAGATTAGCAGAGAGAGCTGGACTTGTTCACAGGCCACAGGAGACCCTTTTGGGTGCAGAAGAAAAAAGCTTTTTTTTTTTTGGCCAATGGCCTGACTGAGTATTTGCGGAGACTGAGCACAAAGTCTTTTCATAAAAGCTATTAGACCCCTCAGGTGCTTTGCAAACAAGATTTCACAGCAAAAAGCACAAACCAGCGCAGCAGAGTTAACACCTAAACCAGTCTCTTCAAAAGGGGGACTGCTTTTGTTCCTACGGTGGTGTCCTGGAGGAAATCCACCCCAAAGTTTCATTGATAAATTTTACTGCTTAGACTTTCTGAGTTTCATTTGCCCTTTTTTTCTTCATTTCCTCTGGGGAGGTTTCTCAATCAAGACACTGTAGACAGAATCCGTTTGCCAAAATATGGGCATTCAGTGCCATTTCAGATGCCATGAAACATCCTTCCCGAGCCCTGGCTGCAGCTCCAGAAGGACAGAGGTGTCCTAGAGTCTCTTATCACGGCTGGTGGTCTCAGGCAGATTGCAGTCTACAGACTGGGATTGAAGTCACTAATGTTCACATTTCAGCCATGTCAGTTAAAATATTTGTGACAGAGTATTATCCAGTAAAGGAAAACATTAAATTGACTTTCTAGAAGGGTGTTAGTTCCCAGACAGACAAGATTTTACTCTGAAACCTTACTTGCCTCATTTTACTCCATATTGAAATGAGATTAAACTTCCCTGTATTCTGCAGGATAAATTCCTTAACATCAGTGGGCTCCTGGGATATGAGAGAACCAGACCTATACTGATATAGATTCAGCTTTCTTCATTCAAACTGGTACACTGCTAGTCCATAATGGTTTGTTACAGGAAGGCTGTACTACCCCACTCAATGGCAGCCGAGATAACTCTGAACAAACTGTTACATCTGTGTGGCTCAATGCGGCACAGGGCAGAAATACTAGCTTCAGCTCTGGAAGTGGCAGAGCTATTCCCTCTGTGCAGCATCCAATGTTGTCAGAAGGGATTTTTGTAGAAAACAAAGGTGTCTCTGCCCAGTCCTGCACTGTATGTTATAGACTTATGCTGAAAGCCCCATATGTCGTCACTCAGAAGAAGAGCAAAGCGTTCTTTTGCAGAACTAACATCATTACCATGTGGTAGATAACACACTATTTTTTCTATTATTCCATTGTTTGGTTTTGTAGTTTTGTGGATCTTCCTTCCCCCCATCTCCCCCATCCCAACTCTGCGTATTCAGAACCCCCCCTGGGTTTCAGATGTGCCATTATCTCTTTTTTCCTCGATCATACATTTTCAGTACAGAATGCCATCCAGGAGGAATAGACTGCTAAATGAACCTGCTGTTGTCATTACATCTTCTGTTTTATGCCAAGACAACACAAACTCCTGCCGTGTAGTTTGAGCTACATCCTAGTCCCGAAGAATAAAACTCCACATGTAAGAGCACCAGGGATGAAGGACTTCAGCTTTACAATACAATTTCACATCAATTTTTGTCAATCTTCATGCAGCTCAATTATCATCAGTGAGCACTGCATTTTCTAGAAGCATGAGAGGGTTACAGGCTCATAACAACAGGAGCAGGACTCAACTTCAAAAATAAATAAGGACAATATTAACTGAAAGCCTCTTTAAAATTGTGACTCATGAATTTGCTGTATGAATACTTAAGGATAATCCTTAAAATACAGAGGCATCCTTATGAATATTTTCTTACTAGTAACCTCTGTGTTGACAATAGTTCTGTCTCACAAAAACTAACACCATTAAGAACAGCTCTCCTTCTGTGCTCTCCATCACAAAAGTGTTGCTGCTGGAGAGCTGAAAGGCAGCAGCAGTAGAAGATTTTGCTGGTTTTCTCTGTACTATAACTTTTACATTGTCAATAAATAGGACCATCTGTAACATTGCCAGGAGGACATTCATGCAACAGTCATAAACATGAAATAATTACTCCTGCATCACAGGGCTCATACACCCAGACCAAAGCTCCCTTTCATTTGATTCAGCTGCTGTACTTGTCCGTAATAAGACGGAGCTCCATAGAAGTAACAGCTTTACAAGCCAGGAAAGTAAAATAGGCTATTATTCCTACCTTCTTTTTAGGGTGGAGAATTATAAGAAGGCAAATTTTAAGAGTCAGCCCTGCAAAACAGATTTGTGCAAACTGTGTCCAGATCAGTACATAAGTTATTTGTTAAAGGTCACACATGAAACTTCAGGCAGACTTAGTAGGGAAGCCCAGTCAAGGGTGGTATTTGGTCCCTTATAGAGCGTTGGAGCCTTTTGGTTCCCTTTGTTGTAATTTCTGCCTGTTGTCAGCTAGGAAGACAAACGGAGCAGGTTTGCTGTACTAAAAGTCAGTTTTCTGGAGAGGGCAATACTAGAAATGTCCATCGGAGGTCAGAAGATAATCCTTGATCCTCCAACATGCCTGAAGAGATGTGATCCTTGTCAAATACTGAAATAGATTTCAAATTAGAAAAGCTCCTGAGGTAAATAAGATACACCTTTGCTGAGAGGAGGAAATGAACTGAGGAAGAATCTACCTAAGTGTGTTGCAATTTGGGTGTTTTTCCCCTTTTACTGCTCTAACAATGAAGGATTATAGTGAAGCCTTACCAAATAATGGAGACATATGACATAAGGCAATGAAAACTGCTCAAATTGTCAACACATTTTGTTTTGCTGCTCAGTATAAATCTTTTCTTTGCAGATGCAGATGTTATTCATTATGTTGCAGATAAATTCAGAAATGTGGTTTACACTGATTTAGCATTGTACTTAATTGGTTTTAAATCTAATGCACTGCAATAAGCCTTAAGTGCTACTTTGCTGTGAAATTTAAAAGTGAGCAGTACTGTAATTTTGCTTTGGTAGGATTTCTCTGGAAGCAAATATGCTTCATCTCGATAGCCTCTCACTGGGAACAAACCAACAAAAAATCCCTTTAAAATGTAGCTTTCTTAAATGACCTCAGTTTTTAAAAGCTCACACTTGAGGACTACATTATTTATGGGGTTTATGTCTGTGAGATACAATAGAAAATCTGGAGTCATGGCATTTAGCATTTAGCTCACAATAATGTAAAAAAGCATCAGACTATCATCAAGTGACAGCTGGTACGCCAGAGGAACGGGTGCCTTAGAAGCACAAAGGAAAGCAACACAGAATACTGCTGACGTTCTGCAGAACTGAAAACCATACCCGTGTCTTCTGCTGCCTAGACCAGGACTGTAACCATATGGCCACTCTTGTCCTCAGTAATATGCAGTCTCTCATGAAGAGTCAAGGTATTTTGCCAGATTGGATTTTTGTGCTGTCACTCTTTCTGACTCCTACCATAAAATAAACTTTCCATACGCCTGAATTCTCAAGGGAGTTTATTGTAATTAATATTTTTCAGAGTATAACTGTCCCGAAGGTGTGGCATATAGCTACCAAACGTACTGATATGGTAGCCTGTCTTCCTGAACTTCTTTCCTCCTTCTTTCATTTCCATATGAATCACAGCCCAGATGTCATAGAGTCTGATGTGCTGGCTTCCTGAAGGAACCTCTGTGCATAACCTACCTCCTAAACAAAATTTGTAACTTTTTCTTTCATAATAATGTTTTTAACAAATATATTGGCTCTTTTATTTTCAACTTATTTTTATTGAAATCTAAGTCTTCAAAAATCTTTAGCCAGGTTCAAATAAACCTCCATTTTAAATAGAAATGTCTATAGTTTTGTTTGTGTGAGCTGCTTCTGACATTTAATATATTTTTAATATATACTTGATTATAATGTCCTAAATAACTTTTGACTGGTAACCATCAAGTGTTTTGTTTTTCTTGTTCTCAGACTGAAGTATCTGATCTTTATAGTTTTTATGTATGACTTTCTATTCCATTACTCAATATTTCCTTGTAACTTAGAAAATGTTCCAAAATAAAACTAGGAGATGAAGTGGGAAATCAAAGCTCATTTATTCATAATGTTAAAGTAAAAAGCAAGGCAAGTGACATCCTCTCTTTGAAGACATTTATAAGAATTTTACTCAGGATTTAAGGTAAGAAAAACACAGAGCAGAAATTAAACTTGTCTCATGGCACTAGAGTTTTAGCCAATCATGTGAATATTGGTCCCACATACAGTCTCAAGATGACTGCTCACCAAAGTACCTACTCTGAAAAAGATTGCAATTACTATTGAAAACATACTGGATGACATGAAGTCAGACTAGCAGAGGACAATTTTATCTCATGTACTTATTTGGATGTCTACCAGAAACACACCAACGCTTTGGTGACTGTTGTCCAAACTCAGACAACATTTTTACAACAGTCAGTTATGGGCAGAAGCTGCTTTTTAATTCAAGGTGAATCAGGGAGCACATGGAGTGAATTAGTTTCTCAAGACAGAGGACATTTTATTTTTTTCTCTTTCATGAGATTACCAAATAAGAGCATGACCTGTCATATTTAATTTCTAATTTTAATTTTGACATTTCACTGGTTAGTTGGTTGTTTTTTTGTTTTTAGTTTAGGTATTTTTTAGGGAAATGTCATGATACAGTGCAGGAGGCAGACAACAACCTGAAAATAGCTTTTTGTTACAGAATCACAGAATCATAGAATGGTTTAGGTTGGAAGGGACTTTATCATCTAGTTGCAACCCCCCTGCCATAGGCAGGGACACCTCCCACTAGCCCAGGTTGCTCAAAGCCTCACATAGAACCTGGCCTTGAACACCGCCAGGGATGGGGCATACACAAATTCTTTGTGCAATAAAGTGTAATGAAAGAATGGAACAACCACCAATTTAAAAAGTGCCTTGGAGATCTTAGTATCCCCATTAACACGCTATCTTATACAGGGAGTGCAAGATATCCTGTGTCTTGCAAGAGAAGCTTATCTGTTAGTAAGATTTCTGGCATCTTACAAGGCTTAGTGAAAAAAAAAAAAAGAAAGAGGTAAAGCCTCTCAGCAGCACACTGTTTGCTTTGAGTAATGCCAGTACTGAAATATGAACCAGCTTTTCTCAGCTTTATTTAATCATAGAATCATAGAATCATTAAGGTTGGAAAAGACCTCAGGGATCATCAAGTCCAACCGTCAACCCAACACCACCTAACTCACTAAACCATCTCCCTAAGCACCACATCTACACATTTCTCGAACACCTCCAGGGATGGTGACTCCACCACTTCCCTGAGCAGCCTGTTCCAATGCCTGATCACTCTTTCGGTGAAGAAATTTTTTCTAATATCTAGCCTAAACCTCCCCTGGTGCAACTTGAAGCCATTTCCTCTTGTCCTATCACTTGTTACTTTAGAGAAGAGACCAGCATCCACCTCACTACAACCTCCTTTTAGATAGTTTTAGAAAGTGATAAGGTCTCCTCTCAGCTTCCTCTTCTCTAGACTAAACAATCCCAACCTGCTCAATTTGGTATCATCAGCAAACTTACTGAGGGAGCACTCAATGCCCTCATCCAGGTCATTGATGAAGATGTTAAACAGGACAGGCCCCAAAACCAGTCCCTGGGGAACACCACTGGTGACCGGCTGCCACCTGGATCTAACTCTGTTCACCACAACTCTCTGGGCT
>NW_010114715.1:0-1483 GCF_000699245.1 Pterocles gutturalis | reverse complement strand
GCGGGTGTCTCTGGCAGGACTCGGCCCGGGGCAGGGAGGGAGCGAGTTTCCTTTGCTTTGCTTTGGTGGGCAGTTGCCAGCAGAGGGGACCCCCGGTACCGTGGGGAGCACCCTGTCACACAGCACAGGCGTGCTGGGAGCGCGACCTGCTTCCACCAGGCCGGCAACAGGTGGGGACCCGAATAACTTCACATCTTTTTCAGGGGGGAAAGAGGAGCATGGGGGAGCCGACGGGAGGATTAGATCAGATGTTATTGCTGGTGAAAAATTAAACAGAGCGGGGCTCTGGGGAGCACAGATTAATATATTTGGTGACTCTGCATGCACAAAGCCTCACCATTGTAGCCGTGTCTGAATGCCTGTGAATAGGATGGAGCATATGTGGCCTGTCACCGCAGGTGCCCACATCTGTTCGTCTCCGGGCAGATGCTCTCAGAAAAGGGGAGAGCATTTCCAAAAGCTCAAGCCCGCCCCATCCATACCCATCCTCTTTCTCATAATCACCTTCTGCAAAGGAGTTTCTGCCCCCTTCTCCCTCTCCCCCCATCTTCCCTGCACATAGGTAGAAATAAGAACGACACAAACTGGAAGTGGCTCAGAAAACCCTGGGAACATACGATCAAACTGCTCCCCCCTCCTCAGAGTTTATTAGCAGCAGGTTTTGCGCTGCAGCAAGTGCACAATGCACAAGATGTGCACACCATGCAGGGGGGGCTGCAGGCCACAGGGGAACAGAAAAACCCTTCATGCATGAAATGCAGTACAGTACAGCGGCATGCTGTGCTTGGCTGTCACAGGGCAAGAGGGGTCTGTGCAGCTACCGTCTGAAGTGGTAGTTTGCAGCTATTGTTTAGAGCTCTGACTTAAGATGATGATTAATAAAACCAGGGAAAAGAGAAGAGGGGGTTTCCCTATGAGAACTAGTGAACACAGTGAATATTGCTACTGAGGTCGGTAGCAGAAGGGAATATTTCCAGCCATCCAGCGAAATCTCATAGCTGGAATGCAAAACATTTTCCTGAGAAGTGCTGTCATGTTTTTTAGCCTGGGTACATGATCTGAGTCGGGTGTCTCCCCTCCCCACTCTGTGCCCCCCCTGCCAAGACAAGCCAGGCCTCAGCGCTGCATGGGTTATGCCGGGCTCACCTGATGGGGAGGATGGGGTGCTGAGGTGCGGGGTAAATCTCAGGATCATGGGATATTTCGGCTTGGAAGGGACCTCAGGAGGTCATCTAGTACAAACACAATCCGTGGTTTCCAGCATGGCGAAGATCATGAGTGCCCTTGGAAGTTAAAGGTGGGCAAAGAGGCAAGTTCTCCAAATACCAGGCTGAGCTGCTCCCCAGAGAGGCGCGCGCACTTGAGTCACCATGTCCCCAGAGCCGAGACTGGAACTCGCCCGGCCCGAGGCATCCGCGGGAAGTTTCGGGAGAAGGTGCTGTCCCAGACCGGGAGGAGCCCGAGGCCCTGGGGGAGGGCAAGG
>NW_010114714.1:60174-61970 GCF_000699245.1 Pterocles gutturalis | reverse complement strand
TCAGCATTGGCTGCCATAGGCAGGTTTCTTCCAAACACTGCCAGGCACCTTGCAGAGCCTCCTGACACCAAGTTTTTTCGGCTTTCACGTGCTGTATATATTTGCAAGAACACAGTTTTGATAGAGAAGAGGTCTGATACGTTTAAAGTTACTGTTAACAGTGCCAGCCAGCCCTCAAGCCCCTCAGATCAGTAATTCGGCAGAAGCTACCTCCACAAGCCTCAGAGGACAGAAAACAAAATTTCTTTCATTTTTGTAACTTTGGAGGGCCCTGCAATCTCCTGTGCACAATACTCAAACCCTCAGCCTCACAGAGTAGCTCTAGGATAAAGCTTCAAAACCCTCAGAGATGACATGAAACCTGTTCAGCCACAGGCCAGGAGCACAGCTCCTGCTTGCAAATATTCAGAGAGCGCATGCTTCCCTCTATCCTTCTTTTTCCTATGTTGGTTAGCCATAGCTTCAGATCTTTTCTTCCCACCTGCATCTTTTTCTTTCTTTTTCTGTGGAGGTTACTAGCTTGGTATTTGGTGGTTGTTTTCCTTGAAAAGTCAACATTTTCTAAACAAAAGTAAAAAAAAAAATTTTTTTTCAAACAGCTGTTTTCTACATCCAAATTAGGAGCTATGTTTTTAAGCAACTATGATGCACAATTAAATGTCTCAAGCAGCCCACCGTCATTTTTACAAAGGCTCACTGATCTCACAAAACCATGAGCAAAGGTGATAGATAGGACTTTACAAGCCCATCATGCCCACCCATTCCCCCCAGGGCAGGCTGATACCAACTTCGATGGCTGATGTAGACCATCATGTAGAAGGACACACATACACATCTGTAGAAGACCATTAAACTCATAGACTTTCCATCAGACTGGCAAAGAAACCCATGAAAGGTGCGCCTTCAGAAGAAAAAAAAAATCCTTATTTTTAATCCTGGAGAACAAATCGAGATCCCTCATCTCAGAAGGCTTTCATCTGAAATGAAGAAGGTGCTGTTCTAGCAGCTTGCACATATCCTTCACCATCTTCCAGCTAAAATACTAGAACTGGGACAGACTCATGATTTGGCTGTGGTAATCTGAGGCTTTTATTACCATGATATGTCACCAAGCCAATGGTTAACATATCAGTCTTTTTACAGGGACTGTTACCTTGCTGCTGAACTCCAGATATAAATGATAGCTATGTGACTTGCAAATTGCTGGGTACAGTCTGTGAGGCAAAAATCAATAGTTCCTCTAGAAAATTCCTGCTCTAATCAGACCTGAGTTTGATACAGGACAAAACCATTTTCATCTGGTGTTTTTTAGGCTACTTGTGAAAGAGCTCACTCATGTTAGAACATTTACCAGGATGTTTGTAAATGGTAATGGCAAAGTTGAGTGCCTCTGAAGTTTGCACAAGGCCAGGAGTGAGCTGCCAATGAGTTTTAAGGTGGAGCTTGATAGCCGGGTGAACAGGATTGTACAACAGGGTTGTATGCAATGGGGGGAGATAAATCATGACCACCTCCTGGCCCTATTCCCCAACTGGATTAAATTTTTATCAGAGCACTGAGAAGAAAACCCTAAACATCAGGTGTATTCTGCTTCTAGCAGGTGGTAGAAGATATTTATTCCAATGCTTTTTCCCGCTTTTAATCACCACCAGAACTCCCTCTTGGAGCTCCTTTTCCTCCCCAGTCACAACCTGCTAGAGAGCAAGTATTGGTGAGGCTTCAGCCAGGGCTCAGCCAGCTGCAGGCTGAGACCCCAGCCCAGGAGGGCTGATGAGAAAGCAGGAAAAAATAAATCT
>NW_010114714.1:0-60153 GCF_000699245.1 Pterocles gutturalis | reverse complement strand
GCTGAACGATGCCTCTCCAGGGACCACTTTGACTTTTTCAGGATTTGTTTTATTTTTCTTTTAATAATGAACATGCAGATGTTCCATGTTTCAAATACTCGTGTTCACTCCTCTCTCTCTCTCTTCTCTTGTTTCCAGCTTGTTTAGAGCAGGGCAAACACTTGGCAGGCAACAAAGCCAACAGTCAACTGCTTCACATCCTTGAAGCCCAGGAAAAGCAAAGTACATCCCTCCAACCTGCTCCCTGACTCTGATCAAACCCTGCCCCTTTCCCCCTCTGCGCTGCGACCCCCCGCTGTACCCTCTTTCACCCCTTTGGCCTCTTGCATTAGTCAGCATTCCCTGACTTCAAAGTCTCGGAGACATCTTTGATCCTCTCAGCCTCTTCCTGACACATATTTCCCTTGCCATCCAAAAACAAGGTGCAAGATGAAAGGGGTGGAGATGAAAAAAGCAGGAGAGAGAGCTTGATCCCCAAGCAAAGGTGGGACACAGCAAAAAAGCCAGACCGCAGCCACCGGTGCAGGCATGAACAGGATACACAACTTGCTCCCAGCAAGAAGCCACTTCACTGCAAGCAGTGTTACAAAACAGGGGGAGAGGATGCAAGCAACAGAGCTCTGGCACCTAATGCTGCATCACAACAGGGAAATGCAGGGGGGTGAATCTGCAGGAGGAAGGAGGCACCACAGCATCCTCACAGCCACAAAGCCAGATCCTAAAAACTGCAAATTGCCAGATCCGACTGAAATCTGTGGGCATCATGCAGTTCCCATGAGCTGAAGGCTTTTGCAACCACTTGTACAAACTCTAGTGCCTCCCAAAATAGCAATGGAAAAGTCCAAAAATGCAGTCAGAGGTCCCTGAAGTGCATAATACTTAGCACTCTAAGTCAAAGGTTGTCAGTAGTAGGAGCCTCAAATGAAGTTTCACATCTAAATGTAACAGGCCTTCCTTTCAACAGCACTAGTCACTGCTGGGAGCTCTGCAGTTGGTTTTTCTTTAATTCAGGCATCATGGTGAAAGGCTGGAGTATACTAATTTTAATACTCAGAATCTATTCTCTATGCCAAATTCTGCTCTCATTTCTACCTGGCCTTACTTGAAATAATGGAGTCACATGTTTTGTCTGGGTAAGTTGAGAGTTGTCTGGCTGCTCTTTTAGAATAACAGCTATTTGCGTATTTTTCAGCATCTTTTTTCTCTGAAACAGGATTTTTCTTTAGCAATTAAATATCCAAATACAGACCTAATTTTTTTTTTTTTTTTTTTTTGTTAAATGGCTTGGGATTTGCTGGCAAACCATGTTTGTAGTGTCCTGGGCTTTTCGCTGCTCAAAACTATTTTGATAATCCCTTTTGGTGACAAAAATATTTTGATATGATCTGAATGATACTATCAGCAAAAAATGATTATTCAAAATCTTATTATTTCCTAACAAATACGGGCAACTGGGAAACAACCTGTTTAACCACTTGAAACTCTACACCCTGCTTTAAAGTACTTTCCCTCTCCAGTCTGTGCTTAGATGTCCTATTAAATCCCTGACCTACAACTGCAGCAAAGACAAAACTTCAGACTTTCCCAGCTTCACAAGAAAAAGGAAATGAGAACAACGTCAGTAAGTCCTGAAGGGCAGAACATTTGGATTCAATATTGAGACCCCAATGGCTACTTGACTCTGTGAATATCTATGGCATTTACTGCCCCAAAACCCACTACAAATGCATTCCAGATTTACAGACTTGTATTCCAGGGTATTTTTGAGAGTATTACCTTGGTTTTGTTTTCTTTTTTATGTGTGGATTCCTACACTGAACACGTGAAAAACACTCCAGCACAACCAGAGAGCGCCTGTGAAGCTACAGAGCTGCAGAAGAGCCTTCCTGGAAGGAGATGATCCATCAGAGCAACCCTCTACACTCTGTCTGAGCTTTGCAAAACTACCTGGGTCAGTGATAATTATCATCAAACTAAATTATATTCTCTGTCATGTCATATCACAATTAACCAAGCAGCTGTAATCATCTTCCATCTTGCTAAGTCCCTGAGTAGGCAGTTTGCTATCTGTTGTTGGGAGATAAGATAGATGCCCGCACAGCTGTGAGAAACAGCCTATTTTCTAGATACACACAGTTCATTTCCAAGGCAACAAATGCCCAACTGTATGCTATTCCACTGTTTCCCATTACCTTTCTCTCTCTGCAACCTCATTATCACAGGGGCTCTGCCTTTCTCCCAGCAGCTGCCCTGTTTATACACTTGCCCATCACTTCTCCAAGTGGGGGCATGCAGTAGGAGATACAGAAGTGCCTGTCAGCACTCGGAGAAATCATGCACTGACTGTGAATGCACCTCTGCTGTGGGTGCCCATCATGATTAATCAGCAGAGGCAAGAGAGGCCAGAGCAGGGGAGTCTCCGATGCATAAAAAGCAACCTTAGCCCAAGAGTGCCTGCCTGCCTGGCCCCATGCACCTACACTTACACCTCCAAGAGCCGAATGTCTCTAAACACATTTCCTTCAGTGCAGTCTTCTGCCTGTCTCCACCTTGGCTGTCATCTGGCTTTTAGACATGAGAGCTTCTGAAATCAAAATGTTTATAACCAGCCTACAGCACAAGTCCTGCCAACAGCCAGTCAGCCCAGTGTCATCCTTCCACTGCTCAGAAACAGCCTCGATGAGAGCAAAAATACAAGCTAACAAATGGTAAATTTTTATGAATACTTTTGATCATTACTCCCTGGCCTTATAAATCTTTCACATATTAGACAGTCAGACTAACAGGACACGGAAATTTTGCTCTTAGTGCCATAAATCTTTCTCACGTTCTTTCTATGGTTATAATAACAGAAATTTATTGTTGCTTTCGTTTCCTCCCATATTCTGTGTAATTAATCTCGATGTGTTGCTGTGTATGTTTAGAGAGAGTACATTTTCTGCTTGCCCATTTGGATTTTTTCAACAGCAAGTCCCATCTGAGTTAATATTTTGTGTTATATTATATATAACCACTGACCATAACTCAGATAGAACACAACACATTTTCATTTTGTTGCCCCATTATTTTTGCAGTAAGTCAATACAATATGAGGTGAAGCGTGCCTTGCTCAGCACTTATTGATCTGTCTGTTTGCTCATTGCTTACATCAAAACACCACTTGTCAGCTCTGGCTCTGTTATGATTATCTTATCATGCAGGAAGCGACAGCCTCAAAGACTAAATGCTGGTCGACATCCAAGGTCAGGTGATACCAAGAGTCAGCCCAAAGGGCTTTTCTTTCAGCAAGGCAGAGATGAGTAACTAAGGTTTCAGAACCTTTTTATTAAGGGCACCTTTACATGGCTATCAGGAAAAGCAATTACGGCACATAGAGGAGCGCTTCAAACAGCTCCTACAGCAGTGAAGCTTGACATAGGGGTGGTGGTAGAGTCACAGTACTCGGCAACAAGAGGAACCCCAAGGACCACAAATGACAGACAAGCTGTCTGCATTTTTTGGTAGAAAAAGGAGTTCAGAGTATACCAAAAGCTTGTCCATCTTGCTGTAAGGGAGCACTGACCTTGTGGGAGATTCCAGTGGAGCAGAGATGGTTGTGCATTGGTTTGGACTTTTTTCCTCCTCAACAAGTGCCTTGCAGACTGGAAAACCATAACCCTGCTTGTTGTTGAGGTCATTTAGCCAGTTGTGTGTCAATGCAGCGTATCAGTATCATGTTGGACCAAGACCAAACACCCGACAATGTTACATCTCCACACATTCAACACAGCAAGATAGAGTACGATGTTCATTCATGTTGCCCTGTCCTCATATGAAGCCACTTGAGCAACAAAAATCACTGCACCCTCTTTCCTCTGTGTTTCTAAATGATAGGCTCATCCTCCCTCCCCTGCAGACCACTGCTCCTAAGTTGTTAAAGAGCTTCGAAAAATGCTTTTGGAAAAGTAGCTCTGTTTTTTCAGAGCATGCAGCAGGGCAATGCCTGAATAAATGAATACGATTAGTGAACCCCTGCTTAAAGGATCGATCACTTTGCCTTTGTAAAGACGAGTTGTGGAGAGACTGATGTCAACAGCCAGTGTGCTGATGCATTTTGGGGTTTGTCAGTGTGGAGGAAGGTAGGGCTGTGAGTGGCAGCAGGGCCTCACTGGGGTTTGGGTCATGCTGTCTTAATCTGGACAGGAAAGGTCAAGATTTACGGCTGGATTACTGATTGAAATAATCTACCCACCTACCCCAAAAACGGCAAAGGGCCACTAGCATCCTCCAGTGTACAGTCTTCCTACTACATGAGGGTCACAGTTTTAAGTGAGAGGGTTTCCTGTGCTTGGGCATGTACATAGGGGTGAGCCTTCAGTGCTCTGGAGGAACCTTCTCTCTCTAGGGCTTACAGCCTCTGTGGGAGGAACTTGCTTACAAGGTGGTTCAGAGCAAGAAAGAACACCCAAGTATCCCCTGACACGGAGGCACTCCTGGGTGCTGTGCGATGGCAACGTGCAGAAAAGGTGAAAACCCCTCCACAGTGCCTGGGCATTACCCATTACCAAGGTATCCTTTGTCTTGATCCCACACTTTGGAGGCACAACGTGAGATCAAGTGATGATGCCGAGCACCATGAGCACTGAAGGAGGCCCCCAAGCAGTACAACACAGGGGTTGTAAAGCCTTGCATGCTCTACCAAGCACCCTCTCTTTTTTCCTTCTGTGTGGAACAGCTTCCAACAGAGAACAACAGAGGGTTTTCTGGGATAATAGCAAAGGTTGGCACTGGACCTACATGATGGCCTGGGGGACACCAGAAGAGCTCAACCACCATTTGAGCCTCCATGCACCAGGTCAGAAGGCTGTCTTGAGCAGATAATTTCTTCTGCTTCTTTCAGCGTAAGGCTGCAAAACAGATTTAGATTAACTAATTTACAGCTATACAATGCCAGCACAGGAACACAATAGTCCTGATAAATGCAGACCCAAATTATTTCTCATAACACACTTATAAAGAGGAACTGAAGAGCATTCCATGTTCTGCACAGTTTGCATTACCGGTGGTTTTTTTTTTTTTAATGCAATCCAATACATTACAGATAAATCTGATGAGGAAACAGCTCACTAGAGTCCCCAAAGGATTGTTTTCATGTGTTCCCTGATTTATAAGTGACTGATTTCACTTTCATGTGCTGCATTTCTAACTGCAACCTACCTATATCCAAGTTTCAGGCCATGCACCACGCACTGCTGGTTACAGACCAAGGGGGACTCATATCCCTTCCCTCACCTGCTCTGTGGTCTGATCCTGCCCTTATAGCAAAGCTCACCTGCAGTCTATAGAACCCCAATGCTTTACACTTCGTTGTCTACTCAGTTTTCCTACCATGTCTCTCCCCTAAACTTCCCAGCTTTGGCTTCCAAGTTTCTAATTTTCCAGAGTTCCCTTTTCTCGATCAGATGGTCTCTGACTTCTTCATGCTGACGAGAGCTGCCTGGTAGGTACCAGCAGCATTTCCCTACTGCAGTTTGCAGAAAGCATGGGCAGCATCCTTTAAGCCCACTTCTCTTTTGTTATCCTTCTCTTTCTCCACCAAAACCGCGAGGGGCTGCTGGCAGTGAGCTGCTCCCACAGCCTGGTGTTTCCCTCCCCTGGCAGGATGCAAGGGAAAGGTGCTAACGATATGATATCCATTTCGCAGCTGCAGTATGCTTCTAGAGGGAGATAATCTAATTGGTACCTTATTACTGGAGCACTCTAACAGCAAAATCAGTGACAGGAATGGGCGCGCTGAAGCGCTCAGTCATTTGGGGAGAGTTGATATGAGCTGTGGTGGCTGAGCTCATCACCATGAATGCTGAGAAAATTAGATAGAGGCGAACTCAGAAATTCCTGAATGAAGCTGAACTCTGCTTGGATCCCAGAAAAGCCTAATTAATTACCTCTTAGTCCTCATCTTTTGGGATGATTTGGTTACAAAACCTGCAGTTAAGGACCTCTCATCCCAACAGCTAACTTCTCAAAATCCTGGGGAGCTGGCATGGTTTGGGGAGCCTTCACTACAGTGAAAGTTGCATGTAAATCAGAGCAAGGCACTGACAGGGTGCACCAGCCACTGAGGGTCTGTTGATGTCCTTTGGGGCTTTACCCTTGGCCTCATCTCCAGCCTCCTGGCACTGCTGACACCAAGTTGGTCAGAAACCACAGGCCAGCTGACAGAGTACAGCTGAGTCTTCATTTGAATACTCAAAAGGGGAAAAAAAAGCTCTTTTATTCAGTTCATTCCTCCTATTATTCTTCTTAGCACATGCTGCATTTGTTTTTGTCATTAGGTTTCCAGTGTCCTAATAAGATATTAATGAGATGCTAATTCAACATGCAAATTACAGGAGACTGGCATGGAAAGGTTGCTATATTTAGCACCAGAGCAGGATTTTAATGGCTGCCTTCACCCATCTTGTGCCTTTTGTCAATTGTTTCCTTACTCCGGTGAGCAGCCTCGCATCCCTGAAGTGTCTAGGTGACCTTGGAGGTTAGGAGAAATGACAAAAAATCTGTACTATGTTACCATAACAGTAATGAAAAAAACCCACTACATTCCAAAGACATTGTCAAAAGGAAATTCTTTCCTTTTAAAGAACAGCAACAAGAAGGGGAGAGGATGCCCTGAGAAATCAGATGCTCATTGCCACACTGCAGAGTTCAAGAGCGATGCCAGGATTGAGATGTGCCCCCATCGCACAACCTGGCCTGGGGGAGCAGAGGGCTGCATATGTATCTTGTGGTCCAGCACAGGCAGCATACCCTGTCCCATGGCCTGACACATAGACAGGGGCTCTGCTCCTCCACCTCTTTTCCCAGTGAGGCTGTGCCTGCCTTGAGCTCATTGCAAACATACCAGTGCTTTAGTCTCAACACAAATGCTGTTGGAAATGTTACTCTAAGCAAGCAAGCCAAGCCCTCAGATATTGAGGGATGCGAAATACTCAGGATGGGACCCTCGGTTCCCACCACCTTTGCGTTCCCATGACACGCATCTCTCCCACAGCCAGCATGAAAGAGCACCTTCTCACATCAGACTCGAGGGCCAGCTCTGTGAGTCACACCAGGGCTCAAGGCTTCTATTTCATCACCGGGAAACTGAGAATAAGGACACAGCCTTCTATTTATAAATGCTGTAGCACCGCTGACTACAAATAGAGATTTTTAACCACAGTGCCTTTAAAGGTGCTCAAGCTTGAGAAAAGACCTGGGTACTGAAAGCACTATGTCCTTTCTTGCCAGAAGTTGTTACTGAGTACCCAACCCAAAGGTTACCAGGAGAGGTTGATAACCATGCCCCATTGCATTTTTCGGGTCAGCTTTCAGAGTCCTGGGAGACCCCTGCCCTGAAGCAACAGAATTATGCTTTCCATCACACCAAGGACCCAGCCCTTCAAAACTGACAACTTTGGGCTTTTGAGAAGAAATAGGTTTTTTTTATTCTTATTACTGGAAGGTGCAAGCAGCAAGCTCACTATCTCATTTGCTGTCGCCATGTTATTGTGTGCCCATCAGATGCCCCAAGTTCGTTATAGTGCACCCCAACCCGTGCTGACAGTCATACACACCGTTACTCACAGACAGGCATTTTTGTGATTTTCAAAATCATTTTCAGGCTGCAAGGAGATCCGTACAAAGTTACTCCATCCCCTAAACTGGACTCTCAGATAATAGAAACCAGTCACAGCCCTTGGACCACGTGTTTGCTTGGGCAGGCATTGACTCATTCGGTGCTTGCAGATTGCCTTGTGTACTGGACTTCTGGCCCACAAACAGCATTTTTAGTAATACTCTCTATTTTTAGATATTATCATGACTTTCTGGCCGGACCTTTACTTGCAGACAGCTGTCCCCGAGGCTCTGATGCTTCTTACATGTTTTGATCATTGGCATCAGCTGAGAAACTGGCTCCTATTTTATGGATTTTTTTTCCCCCCCTCTGAATCAGAGTCTCCAGACTAAAATGCTACCAAAATCTCTACAGACTTCTCCCTCCCCCAGTGGTTTCAGCTGTTTTTATTGCTCTGAGGCACCAGACAGTTTTGTTAATAACAGTAAATCCTTTTAGCCTCTGGTTAGCGCAGGTTGTGCTGTGATTGACAAGGTAATAAAAGTGTTAATGAGAGAAACTGGCACAGCCAGAGATCAATAGTTGCCAATAAGAAAAACAATTCTGATACTTAATTTTGTAGAATTCCCCCAAAGCGGTTGAAAATACATCACAATCGGTCTATTCTATTGTTTAATAGATGTTCTCTCCCTGGTGCTCTCAGATAGTGATCAAATTAACTAGCGATTGGGCGAAATGGCAAAGAAGGGACGAGGATCCTCGTTCCTCCCAAGTTTGCAGGACTGTTGGGACATGGAGCTTTGGGGCAAAGCCATTTCTGGAATAAATGTGTTTGGGGCTACGTTTCCCAGCCAGATGATTTCCCAGAATCACTCTTTCTTTGTGCACGTTTTTCCTGCAGTACAAGCATAGGGGGGAAATAACACACAAAGCCAGCTGCAGTGCCAGCAGTCACGTCTCGATTATGGCCATAAGATCACCCATAAGCAAAAATGCTGTGCCAACTGTGCTGCCCCAAAGAGAAAAGCTACAGGGATGCTGAAGGAGCCAGAGCAAATGGCCTTTTCAAATACATTAGTTTTAAGATGAGCGCCAATCTGGGCTTCTCAAAGCTAACCAGAGTGGTAAAAGCAGATGAAGCGCATACAACTTGTAGCACGGATTAACATCAGTTGCTTGCTAACAGGCTTCTGTACACAGCCCAGCCCTGTGAGGCCCTCAACACCCCATAATACCCTAAATGTCCTCTCACAAATCTATCTGAGGGCAGATGCATATAAAAGCCTAATCCCATCTCAAGGGCAGCTGTTAAACATAGGAGAATGTGCCGGTAGTAGGAAGCACTGCTGAACGGGAAACGCAAAAGAGAAGGGAAGAGGAAGGAAGGAAACAATTTCAAGAGGGGCAGAGAAAGGCTCTAAGTCAAGCGGAAGAGTCTGCTATGCATTCATGAAAACACAGAGAAAGGGAGAAGGACCAATCCTTTACAACACAAAAATGGCTGTGAATGCATTTTGCAGAGGCTGGCTGGATTATGCATGGATGGTAAGACTGTTTGGACAGCCAACAGGTGACAGCTTGTGCAGTTGCATTGGTTGTGCGCAGGGTGTCCTAGCAAAGTCAAAGTGAAACACGCCAGGAGGCTGTGCTCATGGAGCAGAGTGCTGCAAAACCCCTTCCTGGGAAGGACAAAGAAATCTCCAGTTCTGACAGCAGTAATTTCTGAAATATATTATTATCAGACAGAAAATTTCCATTTCTACCCATGCACTCTGTGAGGTCCAAGGTGCTTTACTGAACTGGGGAACACAGAGGCACAGCAGAGGATATTGGCATAGGGACCATGTTGGGCTCTAGGCCCAGCAGTCACCACCATTGGTGGCAAAACTGCACCTGATCTGAGAAACAGCAGAGCTTGGGCAATGTTAAAGGCTTTTAGAAATCCCTCCATCCATCATTTTTATGACTAGGAATAACACCTAGGCTCTAATGTAGACTCTTCTGGTATTACACCTCGCAGGTGTCTGTGAGCTTTAGGGCAGGCGAGGCTGGGGAACACAGACAACCTCACTTTACATCAGGAAAGCTCTGCACAGCGATAAAGCCAGGCTTATTTTTCAGCTACCCAAGTGTGCAGATAGCAGCATACCAGAGGGCTGCTCTTTCTTGAAAGGTTTGGCATAAGCTCAGAGGTGCTGTGAGCTGCTCTCTCAGCTGGCAGGAGAGGAGCTGTCTGAACTTTCCAGCATGGGCCTTTCAGTTTGTGACTAAAGCTATATGGAGCCGATGCGCAGGTCCAGCTGGGCACACAAGGTCTCCAAATGCAGGCTCTGCCAAGGCGAGGACTGATTTCTGCTGAGCAAATACAACTAGAGAAGAGCCAAAAAAGGGTATCTAGATCCAAATCTGTTCTTCCTTCCCCCTCCCATCCCACAGCATAATTAAACAAATATTGCTGCCTGTAAAGAGAAGAGAATAATTGGAATCAAAGAGCATAAAGGGAGAGATCAGCATGAAAGGATACCCAGATGACACCAAGGGGTTTGCCTTATCCCTTTGGCTTTATCCCCCTTTTCTCACCCTGTCTATATTAATGTGGTGCTAAAACCTTGTATTGTCTGACTGCTTTAGCATGAATGGCAACTGGCACCCCAGAGGTCAGGGTGGCACTGCAGCTTGCCATTCACTTTAATTATCGACGCACATCACCAGCTTGAGAAATAATAAGAGATAAGGTGAGGATTACTGAATCCCATCTTATGCTGTGTGTTATCATACACTCTACATCCAGATCGGTTCCTATCAGCCTTTCTCAGCTCTCTGTGGGAGGGGAGGGGGAAGCAAGGTCTCCCCTTTACATTTTCATTTTGCCCACATCTTCACAAATTTGGCCAAAACAAATTCTGACCATCATATTAAAGGCTACTTCTCTACAGAGGCTTGCCTTGTGGACACAATAATTAGATATTTAGCTCTTTAGTTATAAAAATATTTATATATTTAGCACTTTAGAAACCCAAATATTTAGATGTGTCTGCAGGAGCTGCTGTTGTACTTCAGGACTTTCACTGAGACAGGTCATGTTACAAGAACATGGCTCAGTCTCATTGGGTAGGACCAGATCAGACTCTAGAGAGAACTTAACAATGGAGATAAAATTTACTGCTCTGACAAAACTGACCATTCACCGTCTTTTTACCAAGGCTCAACACTGAACTAAGCAATCTGAAGCAAAATGAGGGGATGGATTTTCCAGTCAGCGAAAAGACGTATAAGATCTCAAGCGCAGTAAATATTTTCCCAGCAGAGTCCTCCTTACCCAAGGAGCAAGCTCTTGTGTGGCACATTCAGGGAGAGAGAGAATGGCCACCTGGAAAATAATGAACAGATTCCCTGTATCTGCAGAGGGTCCCCTCCATGTGGTGGGCATTGCCACTAAAATAATAACTTATTATTTATGGAAATGTATGCAAAACTGAACAAGAGAAGCTATCCATATGCACTCAGCACCCATGCTAATTTTAAAAGGCAGCTCAGAAAAAAGGGTAGCATTTTATCTATCCTGTCATTTACAAGCCACATAACTCAGCTCTTGAGTTACAACAGATTGCACGCTCCCAAATGTAACTTGTTGTGTTTGTTGGTGATAAAACAAGATTAGGAGACAGAGGGGGCTGAATAAAGTTTTCTGTGGGGAACACTGCCCCAGCCACTATACAGCTTTACCCCGTTTTCATGCAAGGCACGTGTACCTTGTTAGCATTTCTTTTAATTTCTCTAATTACGATCAAGAGGCAGGTAGGCCCGCCACACGAGTTAAAGAAAAGGTCTTTGACAACCCCCATTCTGTACTGAAGCAATGAAATATACACACGCATGGCTCCAAACGCCCTGCTCGCTTTCAAAGCACGATGATTACCTCTTACAGATGCAATGACAAGAGGTGCCTTTGGCAATCCCACGGTCCCCTTCTCCTTCTGAAACCTGGCAGAATGAAGGGGAAGAAAAGCCCAGAAGCCTTTTTTAGCCTCCTTATTTTTCTTTGTCACATCATTAAGGGTTCAATGAATCTCCAATTAAATTTCCCTGGCTGCTGTCACCATTTTGATTGATAGGTGTCCTTGGATCAACCTCAGTAGGGCATGTTGTTGCACCGAGCCCCCCTTTCCCCTCGCCATCCATTATCAGCCCCTTGTCATCACTACCTTCACATGTCAGTTCATTTACCACAGAAACGGTGTCACCAACTAATAGCAGCAATAGAAAAACATTTTTTACAAATAAGGAAAATCTCTAATAAATCAGGTTACGCTTCAGTCTGAAACCCATGGAGAAACAGTATTTCTTCAGCATGCTTGTTCACAATTCACCTTCTAAAACATGTTTCCTGCCTCTGTACAAATCCCTAAACCAAACACACACACAGAAATACACTCATTCACAGAAGGAACAAACAAACAGGGTAGAGCCATGTGCAGATTAAGTTAAAACAGCTTTTACAGCTTTGGATTATCTTCATTTTGAACGAAAAAAAAAATATGAACACTTGAGTTAACTTCAAATCCCTGCTACGCTAACAATATTCAAGCTATAGAAGCTAAGAGTCCTTGCCACTGACATTGTGGCAAAATGGTTTTTCATCAGAAAGCAAATACTTTGTCAAAATTAAAGCCAGTTGTATGAAAGGGTCATTTGTGATGAATTTCTGATTGCAAAAAAGAAATCAGGAAGAGGGAAGGGAGGTATTTCAAGCCTCTTTAAGTGTCATTTTTGAATTTCATCTCTTTTGAAAATTGAATCTATAATGAAAAATGATTGTTAAAAAATAAAATGTCCAAAGCATAATGCAAAATTTTAAATTTATCCAATAAAGTATTTAAACTGATCTGATTTAAAAGAAACATAGAAGTTTCCTTTTGACTTTTGCAGAGTCTCAGGACAGAACTTGGCTCTGTTCAGGAACTTCTCTGATACTCAGAAGATCTACATGGCGGGAAAACCGTCCTGTGTTTGACACTCGCGCAAGGACCAGTACACACAGACTTCAGGCTACATGTGTGCCCTCCAAGTGACCGGGCTAGGACAACGGCCAGGTTTCAAGGACTGTATCCCCAAGGACTGACACACAACTATTGATGCCATCCTTCTCATCACCTTTTTTCTACGGTCGCCAAAGCATGGCAACACCTCTACATGCCTTCCAAGCAACAACCCAGCAGGGAAGATCTGCCTTTCAAGAATAAATAAGGAAAAAAATAGCCTCACTAAATTATTTGCAAATGAAACCTAACGGCAAATGTGCTGCAACACACCATCATCCTGGTCCCAGCAACAGCTCCTGATATGGGACAAGGTTGGTGCACGTTGCTCTGAAACCATGAGAGCTCAGCAAAGCACAGCCACCATTCATACGAATGAGTTTCATCCTTTGCTAGAGGTGTTTCCACTACAATAAGGGGTAGAGGTGTCAGAGCAACATATGGGACAATTTTAGTCAAGCTCCAGTTCAGTCCTTACCTCTAGTTCCCATGAGTTCCATCTATCACGAGGGAAGACTAGCTTTTTCCTGAGAGGATGTTTGGAAGACCATCTAAGCAATTAAAAAGCTTCACTGCTATTGAAATCAAGAAGATTAATGCTCTTAAACCCCAAGGATGCTTGGTTCATCAATCCACCAGCACACACTTTTTCCTATCTGCTTATAACTGATTTTAGCTGATGTGCCCAGGAGCAGCAGGACAGTGGGTTCACACGGGGCAGCGGTTACTTGGTGAGCAGAGGACGCAGGTTTGCAAAGGCCATGCCGGAGCATCACAACATGGTGCAATTTCCACTGATATATTACACAATTAGCCATGGTGCAGCTCAGTGCACTGTGTATGAGAGCCAACACTGGCAGAGCTCAGTGCTTAAAGCTGACTTTGTACTTGGGCACCTAAATAACCGCTCTGGTTTTCTTCACTGATTTCAGGAAGAATTCTGTCTGAAAATGAAGGTAACTGCTAGAGATTCTCAGTGCTGAAAATCTCAATCAAAGACCACAAAACTAGGAACCATGATTTTAAATGGATATCTTTCACATAGCCTTACTGTAGTAGATGCTACACAGACACAGAGCAGAGAAATGGAGATGCACAGACAAAGCAGAGATGAGGGATTCCTGTGGGAAATCAAGTCATATTGTAGCTATACAAACCAGACACACGCGGGGAAGGCTTTCAACATGCACGCATGGACCACGATAAATGGTCCATATGAGGGCTGGGTGGATCACTTACAACTCCTTCCCATACCCAGACCACGCCATCAGGTGGCAAAATACAGTGCAAACCACCTTGCAAAAGGCTATGCAATTTCAACTTCCCTATTTTCTCTGCAACGTGCTTTCATTCCTCTGTTTGCGGCAAAACTCTCAACTCCTGGGCCCCTCGCAACATGCATCAGAAAAATGACAAAGTCACCCACTGTGTTTCTATTGAATATTTGTTCCAGTGGCTGCTGCTCGTTCACTGGATAAAGGGAGTCAGGGCGAGACAATTATTGTATTTTTTTCCAGATGGCTACTGCGAGGTCTTGGAGCATGCCCCAGCTCCCATATTCTATTGAATGTACCCTCAAGGCAGCTTCCCTTCCCTCTGCCATTCACAGCGGTACACCTGTTTTCATTCTTCCCTGCACTATTGAAAGCCACTAACCGAGCAAATAATTTTCTGGGGTAGAATAACTCCATTTTGTCTGCAAAAAACTTTTCCCAGCCCTTATAGAAACATGGGTAAAATACAGGTGCAGAGAAAGGAAAAAATTTAAGTTACTCCTGAAAGAGAGTGTCCAGAGATGGACAAGAGCCTCTCACCAGCAAGGATGGGACGTGGTGCTGCTCTTCCTATCACAGGGGAAAACTCTGCTGCCATAAGGTGTCTTTTTCCAGTAGTTGTACATTTCTTTCTTTACTCGCTAGCAAACCAAGAAGATTAAGATACAGAAATGCCAAGCCACTAAGAGGACCTAACCAGACCATAAGAGAAATAAAAATAAAATAAAACCTGACTGCACATTGCTGCTAGTGATTCTGTTTTGTGGGAGATGCCTGAATTGCAGTTATAAAACCAGTAAAAGGAGCTGAAGGGATTGCCCTCCCCGGCCCTGCAGGCTTTACACACACCCCAGGCCAGACTTGGGCCCCCGGCACTGCACACCTTTTCCTTTTTTTCTTTTGTAAACCACGAGTTTGACCACACAAAGAAGAGTTTACTTAAAAATAAGCTGGTTTTGGAAAAAAAAAAAAATCCATGATAACTCACCGTCTGAGGTCCGACTCTAGTGAGAGAGATGGGCGAACGCTCCCCTCCCCTCAGCCCGGCTGCTGCCTCAGGCCGCCCGGCTCCCCAGCCTCCACACAGGCCCCCGGGGACGAGAGACCTTCAACAAGGCGGCCTGAGGGAGTAACTCCACTCCCAGAGGATAGATTTGGCCAAAACTATCTGGAAAAGTGCTCCTTTGGCAGTGCCCTCGCACTGTGGTGCGTGTGGTGAGGGGCCGGCGGCTGCACCCACCTGAGGAGAGGCCACACCCACCGCCCGGCGGGTTCCGGATTGTTCTGCAGCAGCCCCACAGCTGGGCACTGCACAGCCCCTTGGCTGCACCTCAGGGGAAAAAATGCATTCAGGAAAGGGTAAAAAGCCACCAGTGGTGAAGAGTGAGGGGGAAAAGTATGGAAAAGAGCCCTATGAGCAGTGGGGTGAGAGGAAAAGGAGGAAGGGGAGGAGGTGCTCCAGGTGCCGGAGCCGAGATCCCCCCCACAGCCTGGGAAGGAGAGGTCCCACGCCCGAGCTGAGGGGTATTTCCTGAAGGTGTGGCTTATTTAAAGTAATCAACAATTAATCATCCGTCACTTGATCATTTTTGAGAGATGGGAAACAATCAAAAGATTATTCCTGGAGTCTAACCAAGCGTAAGTGCCATGAAAATGAACTTCACTTTGGGGGTGAAATACGACTGATGAAGACAGTTAAAAAAACTAAAGGGTTAATTTACAGAAGTGAATAAAATGAGAATTTTCTGACTGTCCAGCAGCTGCTTCATAGGGTATCAGCTATCAACTGGCAATTAAAGGGGAGCAAATCCAGAGAGAAGAGCTGCTAAATTCAGCATAGCGGGGCTTTCCACTCAGCTCAGATCATGAGGAGAAACTGTCAGGAAATATACAAAAATAATCAGCAAAGGATTGCGAAGGACTTCTGAAAGTATTTTACTATATTAGACTGAAAGGAAATTTTGCATTTTCTCCTCACACACACCCTAAACTAAAGCTCTGCTAGGAAAAAAAATGTAAGGGTCAGAAAACTACAGACAGCGAGCGAGGAACTTTTTATCCAGCTGTGCCTGCAGCTGGGCTGGAAACTTTCAGTCTGAGTCATAACGTGTGTTTTAGAGAGACATACAGTCTTGCTATAAAGACTTAAGACAAAAGGACATGCACCACATCTCTCCCCGAGCTGTTTCAGCAGTTAATTCCCTTGTTGTTAAGATCTGCCCTTTGTTTTGTAGCCTTCAGCTTTCAGCCTTCAAATCTCATCACACAAATCTCGACTGAAGAGCTCTTTAGCTAAAGAAAGTATGGCTACATTCAGTGTTTGATCAAATCGCTTTTCAGTTTGCTCTTTGTCAAGCTAAACGGGCAGAGCTTCTGGGCAGCTCCCACATCTTTCGCTTTGAGGGGCAATCACGGAAAGTGCAAGGAGTTATTCCAGGAGCAGCTTCACAAGGGCTCAAATACAGACCTTATCCTCCCAGCCCTACCTCTTGGAAAAGACCATCATATTTATTTTTTTAGGATGAATAATCACACTAAAAACAAGCAGCTAGGCATTCCCCCAGACTGGCACAGGACACCAGTCGTTGCCCAGCTCTGCATCTTGCGTCCTGCAAATTCAGGGCAGCTCGCACAATGATCAGAAGGGGATTAACACAGACCAAAAAACATTACCTGGTTACCCCTGCATCTGTCCTGGTGCATGAAAAGGCTAAAAATTATCAAAGAAAAAAAAATATCACATCAATGTGGGGAAACAAAGCCAGCATATCAACCACAAAAAAAACACAAATAAAAACTTTGTCCCCAGCCTTGCTGCAGGTTTCCAGAGCCAAGGATTGGTGAGAGCTGGTTTTACAGCAAAAATTGTTGAAGGCTACTGAAGTGCCTTTCAGCGATAGAGCAAGCAAGGGCTTGGGTTGGGTATGGCTCAGCACATCCACATTGCTCCCTGCCTCCTGTGCTAGTATGCAAATAGACAGCAGCACTAGGAATAAGAAACCAAACAATTACAAATATTAAATACACAACATAAAAGACTCCACTCACTTTAAAACACTGCTTCACTTAGTGTCTGGGTTTATTCCCCTTAATCTTAACCCACTAACTCACTATATTTTGCTTCAAAAAAACTAAAATGAGGGGTTCCCTCCTAGCTGTGGGTATGAAGGCAGATACAGAGTGAAACTGCTTGATGTCCATTTCACTGCACTAAGTGGGTAAAAATACAGATAAAAGTAAATGATGCATGATTATAATCACCATTAACACCATCCGTCATCACCCACAAGTGCTGGTAGGTATATTATTTATATTTGTATATATCTATACACATACATACACACACACAAACCTGGATATAACAACTCCCTGACAGCAGATTCTTCAGGACAGAGCGTGTCTCTCTGCTCTGCAAATCGCAGCACTGCAGTCCCAGCCTTTTTGCTCCTGGCTGTCCTTATAATGTACCCACCAGCACTCAGGGGAGACAACGGATGCAAAGCAACCCACGGCTCCCAGCCCTCCGGTCATCCAAAGGGGCAGAGAGGCTTCATGAGGTGACATCGGGCCCAGAAACTTCTCTTTATAAGGGCAAAAATAATGGTTCAAATATATGATATCCAGCTCCTCTAGGGAAAGGCCTCCTGTTTTACTGTACTCCCGTGATGTCCCGCAGCTGTGCCTTTGAACTAGACCTTTTTTCCATTGTTAAAGAGTTCTGACATTTTCTGTATTGAGCACTTGAGGTTTTATTTAAAACTATGAACCACCAAATTGTAAATCTTAACCAGGAACAAGAATCATCTGTGCATACTTATAAAGTACTCTGTCTGGAGATACGTTAACGATGGAATATGGTGCACATGCAAAATCCTGCTTGGGATAGATTTTTAAAATGCTCTTTTTCTACAGAGAAGGCAAGTGACTAATTGCTTCTGTTGTTTAGATGCTTCAAGTGGAAGCTGGGCATTTCTGCGCTTCTGCCCCATTCCTAGGTGCTAAGACCACACAAGTACAATAAATATAAAACAATCCACGAATGGTTGAGACCTTGGCTCAAAATCCCTCCCTCCACCCTTGCCTACAGGCTAGATAATATCAGGAGTAGTGGCTGCCTGCACATGTATGTCAAACTGTCCCAGATGTTTTAAGATTTACCATCGCAAAATAAAAAAATTGATCTAAAAACATGTGAATGAATCCACGATTAATCACACTTCTGCTACTGACTCCAACTTCCCCGCCATGCACCTTCAAAAACAGGGGATCTGCCCATGTTTTGTCCTCATCCAAAACCAATTTTTGACACCTAAAAAGTTATCTAGTTGGAATTGAAACCACCAAATCTAACCACGATCCTGAAAATCCATCACACAGCTGTTGCCTGCACACAGCTCACCCTAAATTCATCAGGCATCACGCTCGATTGCCAGAAAGTTTCCAGGTGCTCCGATCCTGCTCTGCATGCTGGAAAAATCCTCACACCCAATCCTAATAACAGCCCCAAAACAAAGGGGTGCCTCACCCATTTCCCTTGGGCTTGTTCCCAGGCCTCCCGTCTCATGGAATTTCATGCAAAAAGCAGCGAGAGCTGTGGCTGAGACAGCAAGATGCTGTTAGTCCCTGTCCTGTTGTGGTTATCTGGAGCCTTTCAATGACCGCACCCAACACCAGGGAAGAGCAGCGCTGAGTCTCCTAAATGGCATAGCCATGCTGGAAGAAATTAGAGACACCTTCGGACAAGCAAGTAACCAGAAAGATCTTGTGTTCCTCCTTCTATTGCATAAATAAGTGTATGCACTGACAAAAAATGCACGGTTGGACTGACCCTTTCCAGCTCATTGGCTGCATAAAAGTATTTTGAAAATTAATATATATTTACCCAATGGACCAGAATAACTCACTTTGGCACATTAATATTATTAAAAGCTGCTTACACACAGGTTACTCAACCCAGCCCTTTTTTTCACCTCTCCAATGCACATATGAAATACCACGTTCATTACATGTAAGTCTGGGGGACCCAAATTATTTTTCCTATATCCTGCCAGAGAAATTGAGGTGTCTTAAAAAGAGAACAACAAAAATATTTACAATCAGTGTTGCGGATGCTGTGAACTGGCAGAAGAGAGCGTGTTTGTCACTGATGCCAAGGGATGAGCCAGCCTGGGGTGGCAAGCCGCCTTCCCACCCTCCGCAGAGGGTGCAAGTGACCCTTCTGCAACATATTCTGATAGCAGGAGAAGAAAACCTTTCCATTACCCTCATCCTCTGTGACAGGTCAGCCCAACCCGCTACGTGAGCCCGCATCGCTTTACGTGTTGGGGCTGAGTAGCGCCCGAGCAGCCTCGGGGAGAAGTGCCTTAATTACCGGTAATGCAATAGCTCCACTTAGCACCCGCAAAGCAATTCAGAAATGGAATCAAACACTTTCTGGCTACACATTTAGGGAGCAGCCGGCTGTGTTGGCACGTTACTCCATTACTTAACCACCAGGTCATATATCTGTGAGTACAGATGGCTTTTACATCCGCGCCTCTTAAGCAGCATCTGATACCATCCCCAAACCCTGGCCCAAAGGGAGGGATGCATCCGTTCTGACCAGAAAGACTTTTTCCTTTAAATTAAACACCATCTCAGCCAAGGCATCAAAAGGTTTTTCTGCAGCCTCATTAGACCCAGGGAAGTAGCCTTCCTCATCTCCAGCATGCAAAGCACTACGCGGCTGCAATTCAGCTGCAGCTCTGCCGTGTAAAGGAGACAAATTGTCAAATAAAAAAGACCCTTCCCCATTGATTTCTCACCAGCACCCCAGGACACCCACACTGCTTCTCATGGAGTACTTCTAGTGATGCTTTTTAATGATTTTTTTCCCCCCCTCGAACTTCCCTTTACCTGGGTATTCTCTTCCAGGCTTTTCCAAGGCACCCACAGCCTCCAGGGATGGCTGCAAATGCATCACCATGCAAGTATTTGTGCCGTAAATCCACTGGGCTTAACGCTGACATGGCTGCAGCAGCTCAACCGTTGGCTGCACGGGGAAGGTCAGGCGGAAGATCAGCAAAAAGCGCTTTGGGCTACCTGAGCCAAAGTACCAGCAATGTCAGTGGTAGTTAAAAATACAAAAGCAGAATGGTCTTACAATCAGATCCACGGGGCATCGGCTTTTCAGGTATCAATATGAAAGTACTCACGGTATGGATGCTGCTGTAGGCCAGTCACTCCGTGGTACGGAGAAGCAATGGCACAGATCACAAACTCGTGGCCCCTGGCTTACTGTACTTACGCAGGCTTCAACAAACGCCTTGGCGGACACTTGTGGTCTCTCATACCTATCCTCAACCAGAACCTAAACATCCAAATGCCTCCACTTTATCAGAGCTACTCACTTACTTAAATATTCCGATGCCTATGGTTATATAGCGAAAGATTGTTTTGTTCAAGGAGAACAACAATAGGTGAAAATTGTACAAAGCTCCTCAGGATGTGTTTCCTTATTTGCATGCCTCCCATATGAGGGAAGCCACATATGGCAGTGAATCTTTTCCCATCAATTCTGTTTGTAGAATAATCCTCCAAATGATTCCATGTTGTTAAGGATGATGTATACAATAAGATGCAAGCAGAACTATACAACACACTTCAGGTTAACCAAAACAATTTGTTCGACTCAGAATGAACCTTTTTCTTCCATGTTTGAGGACAGGCTTGCTTGTTCTATTTTGGTATTTCCCAATGTTGTAGCTGCACCGGTTCAGAATAAAGAATCAAGCAATAATGACAATTACTCCATCTAGAAGTTAACGTTTCTTACAGTTTACCATGATTAGAGATGTATTTAACCTGCCACCAGCGCTGGGGAATACAGCGTTGTAGCAAGAAAAGCTGGTTGGTTTAAAACCTTTTGTCTTGAATATGCATTCTCCAATCTGTCAGTTGGAACAATGTTTCTTGCTAAAGGAGGAAAAAAACCCCACAGCCCAGAAATGAAAGAAATGGCATGCAAACTTTATGGGGGGGAAAAAAAAAAAAAATCAGGTTAACATTTTGAACATAGGCATTAGAAAATACAAGGTTATAGTTGCCATAGTGACTACAAATCAATTATTTTACACACAGCTATTACAATATTAAAGCAAACACGTCCACAGTCAAAACTACTCCGCAGCCTCATGGGGACTAAGTTAAAATTGTTGTGGAGCCCAGAGCATGGTGGTAATGTAAACGCATTATTACAGGAGGTTTTTTTAATTTAGTTTCTTTTTTGCTTTGCATTTCAATCTGCTTAAGCCTCTCAGCACCGCAGTGCAGTTGGATGGGGGCACTGGGATTTCTCCTCCCTAAAGCCTCTCCAATTTGGCCTTACACAGACCTGAACAACTACAGGGGACCGGGGCGATGAAGACTCAGGTGAGTAAGGCCAGATCTGCTAGAAGATGATGACTTTCATCAAGTCCTGCCACTCACGGTGAGTCTCTCTACACCACCTCTAAGGTTTAAGCATCTACATGGAGGTGACCAGTGCCTACAAAAAGTTGCCTGCAAGGATAAGCACGGCTCCCTTTTGCAGTGCGCCTGTTATGGGATGCCATTTACATAAGCCTTTACGCAAGCCCCAGCTCCACAGGAACATCCGCTAGAGCTAACACATTTTCACGTGCGTCCTAATGGCTCTTGGAAGCTGATTTCTGCCCATGTTAAGAGTATCACTATGGTTGCGTACTGTGTTACAGCTCTAACTGCTTTTTCTCTTAATTAGCATCCTTTGGGGGACAGCAATGGTGACAAAAACTCACATTTCTGAGCCAGGGGCACCCCATTCCATCCGGATGTAGCACTTTGGACTTCCCTGGGGCCAGCGAGGGGCGAGCTCAGACCCATGCATGTAACCTAATCATTTGCGATGACATTCAGAAAGTCTGAAAGCTTATTGATTTGTTCTGTAATCATATTGTACATCCTTAAGAGCTGAACAAGTACCTGATTTAAATGATTGGCTTGATTTTTTTTCCCCCCTCCAGTTCATTTTAGCAAAGGGTGACAGCACTTATCACCATTGACAGACGTGACTTACAGTTGGGCTTTCGGGTCTCCTACCCTGATAGAGGCAAGTGTCAAAGCAAGAGGGGATGATGCCCGAGAACCCACGTAACCTCCTTTTTTCTTAATCTTTAAATAGTTTTAATTTTTATTCTTGAATTTTTCTGCCTGCTAGAAGGCAACGGTCCTGTTTGCTTCTGCCCTCCCCCATGTTGCCCTACCCTGTGTCTGCACAGGAATAAGCCAGGACAATGAGCATCAGCTACTGCTTTTGTTTTAAAAGCTTATCCAATAAGCTGATGCTATTCTCCCAGTGTACTCCGACTAGTCATCATTTTCCAAACACCAGGCAAAACGCTGGTCCATGAACTGACACCCAAAATTGTTATGTAGGAAAATAGAGTTTAAAAAAAAAAAAAAGGCACATGCCATGTGCCACAAAGTTGTCACCATAAAGCTCCATGTAGAAACTTGTTTTCCCCATTCAATTGGAATTTTTCTGAAAAAAACCCTGTTGTCATTTTATTACAAACTTCTCTCTGTGCATCTCCTCCTCCGGCATTGCCTAGAAGTGGGAAACAAGGGGCCTGGGGAACAGCAGAAGGGACAGCCAACAGCCCAGGGAGGGGACGGTGCTGCCACCCAGCCCTCGGCCCTGGACGATTGGCTCAGGATACAGGTGGGTGCTCTGGCAAAAAGCTCGCCTCTTTTCCAGCAAAATGTCATTAAAACCTTTGAGGCTATTCGGTTCCAGTTGAGACAAGCAAATATTTTATAGAGAAAAAAAAAAAATGATGTTCCACTGGAAAATTCACAACGGGCTTCAGTGTTACAATAATACGATACCCTTTTCACTGCCGATCCACAGGTTGTTTGCCTTTCCAAGCACGACTGTTTTCCCCACCTCTTTTCCCTTATATTCTCTCGCATTCACGTTTATCAGTTACGCACAGAAATACAACGGGTTTATGGCGAACACCCTCATTAATGTGCTTCAAACACTGTTGGCTTTGAAACGATCCACTCCAAAGCTCTACAGGCATTTCCCAGATTAAAAGTATCACTCCCCTTTTAGCGCAAACAACAAGAAGCTGCCAGGTAGAAGGTAGAGATAGGGGAATAGCCATTTCCAAAGCTGAAAGGGATTCAGGAGATTTAGCTACAGCCTATCCAGCTTAAAATAAAGTTACAGCCCTGTCCTTTCCTATGGCTCATGTCTCTGACAGCAAACGTCATTGAAGCCATACAGAGGCCTCGCTGCTTGTTCCGAATCGCTGAAACTTGACGACCGAGGAAATAACGCCAGCTAATGCAACCCTCCAGGGCCAAGCCCTTTAGTGGATTTTTTATTTTTTCTCCATTTGGGCAGGGAATACTGCTAAGGGGAAGCGGTGCGGCAGGAGGAGATGTCTCCAGGCACTGGGTACACATCTTGACAGTGTTATCAAAATTTAGAGCTTGCCCTTGCTTTGAGGATTCAGGTAGTTTTCCAAAGGCACTAAATGTCATTTAAGCTTTCAGCTGCTTTAAATCAAGTTCCCTGGAAGTACCAGAATGATCCCTTCCTCAGTCACCTGCCAAGAGCCCTAAACCTACTTCTGCACACACAGGTACCCAAACTGCCTTTGCTTTCACATTCAGCTTCCCTCCTACAAAAGAAAAAAAAAAAGGACAAATTATTAATTTTGACGTCAGACCACACTAGGGGACTTCTACACTCAGCCCAGCTTTGCTGTGTAAAAATCTCCCTTCTCTTTGGGTTTGCAGAGGAAACCAGTTCGTGGCCCTTTCTGCAAGCTGGGGTGTGCTCCAACCTCCCAGTAACTCACCTCTGCTTCTCTACAGCGCAATAATATTGTGATTTTTTGACTCCCTGCGTAGTTTCTTCTGATTTTACCCCTGAGCCTGTGCAGGTGGGAGAAGAAGTCATCCCCAGGACCCCAACCAAAGCTGTCCCGTCCTACGGCTATTGCCAGCGCGCAGTGCCCACCATGCATCTTCAGAGCAATAATGAAGCTGTCAGCCGCAACCAGCCTTCGTGGATTACCCACATACATTTTGTTCCCGTAAAGCCTCTATTAAAGGCTGCCATTCCGTGATACATATTTAAGTCAGTACCTCGGTACCACGGCTGCCTGCATGAAAGAAACCGAGAAACTATTACTGTGAAATTGCCTGCAGCTCTCGAGCACAGGAGGTAGCAACTGGCTAATAGTTTCTTAGACAGCCCTGGCAGATGTGTCAGGTTGCTTCGCAACTGCGCACCTCGTGGGAAAGCGACCCATGCACAGCTTCCCCCTCCCGGTGTCCCCGGCTGTAATTAATCCATAGCATCACCTCTATAGTGTCAGCAGCACCATATGGACCAAGCGCTATTTTTGCAGGACTAACCGCAGAGGAGGAAGATGGCAGTTATGTGTCTGATTATTCTCCAGGGCAGCCACAAGTCTTTTGATGGAGCAGGAGAGGCTGAAAGGTGTGGGATCGCCACAGATGTGGCCAAGAGGAGGAGGAGGACCAGCAGAAGATGAAACAGCCAGATAAATCTACCTCTCATCTTCTGCTCCGCTGCCATCTTACATGATGCTGCTTCCAGGCACGCGTACAACGTGAAACAAAAAAGGGCAGCTCCAGCGTAAAACATCTGGTTGGCGTTAGACTCACCGAGCTGTGTGCTGCATGGTACGCATGGAGCAAGCATCTAAGAAGGGTACAAGGACATATTACTTTGATTTCAACACATAACAGCCTCCTCTTCCCCAGGCCTGTAAAGTGCTCTGGGGAGTTCCCAGAGCCAAGTGCCTGGTTTCCCACAGGTGTTTAAGTCAGCAGCAGCTATGAACCTGTAAAGGTCTAGGTTCAGGTGCAGAACTCCTTTAATTGTCTTTGAAAGCCCTACCCTAGAAAGACAGAAACATTTTTTTAAGACAGAAGACCCTCTCTAACCCTGTATTCAAGTAATTTTGGTGGCAATGCCATTATTTACCAATTATCTACTTAATTTATACATCTATATTATGTGCATAATCAGATTTAATGTAAACTGATTTACTCAAGAGGACAACTGAGAAAGATGAAACACCGCGTGCCTGTGCTGCCGGCATCAGCAACGCAGCAGCAGATCTCACTCCAGCATCCTAAAGGAGAGGCCGGCTGGGCCCCGGCTCCCACCAGCAGCCCCCAACCACCCCCTCGGCAGCGAGACCTTCCGCCAGCCCTGCCCTGGTGCACTGGGCAGTGCACATCAGCTGCCTCCCCGGTTCCAAGAAAACCCTACCAAAACAAAAAAATGAGAGCACAGCTTCCTGCTGCCTTTCTCACAGATTTCCTGTTTACCAGGAACACTTTTGTCATTAATTCAATGCAGGGAAAAAGAGTTTATACTTAAGAAATAATGCAAACTGCTTGTATTTGACTACGCCTTACAGAGACAGCTGGAATAAAGCAGTTATGATCTCTGTGACAGTCACTACTGCTAATGCCTGTCATAAAAGCCAGTAAGGAGGCAGATACGTTGATTTATCATGCATTGCTGCTCCCATATATCTACTTTCTAATAAAAATCTGTGGAATTATTGCTCTACACTGAGCTTCATGTGCCCATATTTGTATTGCTAACCTCTCCTGGAAGATTTCAAAGCTTTATTTATGGGTGGCTTTTATCTACCCCTAGGAAAAGCATTCGCAATGGGAGCGTGCCTGCCCCCAAGACTCCAGCCTGTTAAGAGTACAGATTTATGCCACCCAAATTCCCCAGTGGAGAAACACGCTCTTTATCTGAACTCTCGATTAAAGCCTGGCTCCAACTCATGCTTGCTGGAGCTGAGGATACTGGTGACTCGTGTACGAGTGCCAGGTAAGTCCGCCAGCACCATCTCTTTGTGCAGGACCGCACGTCTCACCTAAAATCAAGCCCTCCTCAGGTTTGTTCCACAGCTGTGGGTTTTTTCTCCCCAATGAATTGCCTTCTTACCTACTTCTTAATCTTGTCATCTGAAGATTTTTTTTTTTACATTTTAGAATTTTTTTAGATTTTTTTTTTTTAATTTTGGTTTGTTTTTTTTTTTTTTTTTACTACCTACACCCAGCATGTGCGACGCGTTATTTTGAGCCAACCTATCTTATGAAGATATGTCCATCTTCAACTGGCGTGTTGTCACAGCTCTGACTGACCCTGGGGAAGGATCAGCATCCAGCGCTGACCCAAAATGGCTTCTTTTGGGGAAAACATCCCAAGCCAGAGCTGTGCCTTTGGAAATTTCTCTACACTGGGATTCTTTTCCAGGTTTGGGACACCGTGTCCTGCACATGTTTTTGCAAAACTCTCAGCAAGCAGTGGTACAAAACGTGACCCCGTGTGCACAGCACTGAAGGGGACATGCCAAGGACAACACGCTGGATACACCGCACTACTTAAGGGGCACTTTTTCACATTTTTCTCTCTGGTCCAATGTAACATTTTGATGAGAAAGCGCAAAGAGGTGAACCAGGTGAAGGTGTCCATCTTGGCTCTTTACACGGAAAAGACAGAACTTGGAATCAAGCTCACACAAAACATACACGCCGAGTAAAACCCGAGGGCATCAGGGACGAGAAACACTTACTAACCCCAGCAGCATGATGTCCTGTTTTCACCAAACTCAACACACCCTTTACTCTCGACTTCAGGGAGATCCTGAGCATCATCATTTTAACTGCACTTTTCTGATACTGGCTTTGGAGAATCACTTCAAGATCACAGGTGAAGAGTGAATTCTCATCCGTCTTCCCTGTAAAAAAATAATATGGAAGGTCTTAAAAGAAGAATAACTTTATTCCACTTCAGCTCTCAAACCAAAGTGAAAACCAGTTTCAGTTCAGGTTTTTTTGCGTGTTCGTCAAGGCTACTTCATATGGGAAAAAACCTGAAAACAAACCTACAAACAGAAAAAACCACCAACAACTTCTCCCAGAAAAATCTTCATTTTTGATTAAATCTATTTTCTGTGTGCTCAAGGGTGAAACATATCAAGTCTAAGAAATAAGTGTTTGAGCAACTTCGAAGAATAATCACGATTTACAATGACCTTTTATTCTAGGCAAGCAAAGGCAAGCAGTATGATGGATACAGAAAAAAAAAATACAGAGAAACAAGGAAATTTGCATCCAGCACCAGCACAGAGGGCACTGCAATGTGCTCGCTTCACACAGAGGGCTACACTGCCACGAGATCACAGACAAATGAAGGGCTGGTATTAAAAATGCATAATTTAATCAAGAGAAAAACTACTAATCAGATGGAAATATGCTGACCTGATAGTCGTTTTTTAATATTAGTGTTATTAAATTCCGCTAAAGTTTCTTACAGAATCACCCAAATGTAAATTAACACAAGGAGAAACAGTTAGCAAAATTACAGCCGCAGATCAAACATTCCCGCTCGTTCGCAAGCGTCCCGCTGACTTGCGATATTAGGGACGGCATAAAAGGCTCAGTATAAAATACTACGCCCGCTGATCTGACAGTTTTTTCCCCCCCATCAGACCAGCTTGAAATGAGCCCCGACACAGTTGCTGGCACCAGGTGGCGGGGAGCTGAGGGTCGGTGCCGGTGTAAGGCTCTGCCTCGACGCAGAGCTGCCGCTTTTGCATGCCCTGACCCCAGCACGGCCAGAGGGCTGCCGGCTCCACCGAAATCAGCCCCTGCTATGAGCAGCAGGGACTCATTCCCTCCACATAATCAGCCCCCAAAATTAATACCTGCTCTGAGAAAGCCGTAACACCTCTGGGCTGAACATTCTCCTAATTTAATGTATTAAAAAGCACTAAAAGGTGGCACGCACCCTAACTTGCCTATTTTACAGGAGAGCAGAACAGCTGGGCAGAAAGGGACTGTCACCTGCCAAGTGAAATAGCGCCTGGGGGTTAAAGCAAGGAGAAGACCCCAAGCCCCTTCTCTCATCCGAGAACGGCAAACCTCAGCAGGGAGATGGGCTGGGCTGGAAACTCCACCAAGGATCTTACATCTCAGACCACACGCCTGTTTCAGCCTGCTCGAGTTACACCAGAAATTTTTTTTCGCTTGTCAATTATAACATAAAACACATTTCTTTTCATTTGTACAGCACCTCGTACCACGAGGTCCTAGTCTTTCAGGCATATCTGAAGGAGAATCAAAACAGGTACCGAGCATTTAACGTTAACACTGATTCCCACTGACACGTTATTTGATACCCACATACGAGAGAAAGAGAAGATGCACAGTGGGAAAGCAAGGGAGATTAAACAGCCTGTGTGACTGGTAATGTACAAAATTGTTCATTTTGCAAAAATAGCTATAGAGACTTTTAGACGAAAAGCTGATGTGCCTGTCTCACTTCCTACTACTTGTTCATTTTCTGTTATTTACCATATGAGTGTTTGTGACACTACTCACACCAGGGGATAAATCAAGCCAAGCCAGATTCCCTCTGCTTCCTTTTTTCCCTGTTTTTACTGGCTGGTACCTCCCTCTGATGGCAGGTCCTGCAGGAGCCCAACACCGTAGCACCGCACACACGTGGCCACCAGCAGCACGAGAGCGGCCAGGAAGCTGCTGCCGACCTCGCTCCCCTGCGAGGCTACACCAGAGCTAATGAGGAGTGGATAACAATAACGAACCCGCTTTCTGCAGCCTACAGCGAGGTGTTCGATATCCCCCGCAGCTGCTGGCACCTCAGGGTCAGTTTCTGGAGGCTGCTGCCTGGCAAATCCTGCAAACACCAGGCATTCTGGAAGAGCAGCGCTGTACTCCCACCGGAGCAGCTCATCCTCCGAAAGGAGGAGCCCGACTCCCTCTGAAAGCAAGCTCCCCAGGGTCCCCAGAGAAATCTCGCAGCCAAAGCTCGGTGATATAACCAGACCCAGCACAGCACAGCAATGGGGTGGGGGGTTTACACATAAGTGCTGCTCACGCGAGACCCCTGCTAGGGCACCAGCAAAATCCTGAACAATTGTGCAAGTTAACGCACCAAGCAGTGCCTTGGTCCTGCTGGAAACATCTCTGGCTTTAACCAACACATTAAGCAGAGTTATTCCTCATTCATTTGAGCCAGGAAACGTGGGGTGGTCCCAGATCACTTTTCCAACCTGTGACACAGAGCTGGCACTACCACCCTCGTGTTTGAGGACTCCTGGTGTTGTGACCCTCCTAATAACTGCACAACAGAGCACAACCCAGGGCTGAGACATGACCCGAGCGGTCAGGAGGCAACGGCATCCGGGCAGAGTGATGGCAGGGTGCAGCCCTGGCCCTCAGCTGGAATCGGATGTCCTGGGCTTGGTCACTGGCAAGCAGGAAATTTAGGAAGAACCCCAGTAAAATTTAGTAGCTAAAGGCATAGCATTTCCGGAACTTCTTGACAGACCAAAGCACTGGTATTACCCACTGCTTCCATCGCCGTTTTGATGTCTCCTTATTCCACGGAGGTTGTTACGGAGTTAACAGCTAGGAAATGAAAATGTGGAAGGAATTTGTATGAGCAAATCAAGAGGGTAACTATAGCTCCTTGAAGGTTTTGGGAACAAAACACTAGAAGAACGAATTAGCAAATGAATTCCACTTCATGAGAGGGTGAAGCATTTCTACAAAAAGAAATAATCAGCAAGATAGAAATAAAACAGTTGAGCAACAGGTCTGCAAGGGGAAAAAAAGATGGGGCTTTCTGCTGAAAGCCTCGCAGCAGCCTTGTCCTGCACTTTATCGGCCTCTAGTGGAAAGCAGAAGCTACGTTTTGAGATCACAAAACTTTTACAGAGCACAGCGGAAAACACACCACTCCCCATGCGGAGTTTGTAGACATACCTGACGAAGGGAGCAAGGCATGCAACCAAAAAGGATGGCTGTTCTGCATTAGCTACCTACGTGGTCTTGGTATCGCTACCATTCAGGGAAAGGCATTGCGTTAAATATTAGTTCTTTTCCACCTATCATAGAATCATTAAGGTTGGAAAAGACCTCAAGGATTATCAAGTCCAACCATCAACCTCTGGTCCCATTCGGGTGCTCCTCTTAACCGTCTGTCATAAAATAAATGAAATTTCACCTGCAGAGGTGATATTTGGACTAGAAGCTCCAAGCCATGGCATGGGCTCCACTGAACGTTAACTCTTGTAACGCTTGGACTGCAGCAGTGTGGCTATGAAGCATAAAGCCAATGGATTCTAAAATAAGGAGTTTAGTCACTATCTTCTGTAAACACAGGCTCTCAGAAGGCAAACATATGCCTGTATGGAGCAGGCAGTGATTGTGACAGCAGTTCTGCCTGGGTATAAATTCAGTGATTCAAAACCCACGGCGTCAGTTTCCATGGATATAAACAAGAGGACAACTCTCCTCAATTAATTAAAAACACAAACTGTAATCACATGAAAGCATTAAGGAGGATCACAGGAACAACCCTCTGAAAAGGTGAGGCAGCGGAGGGCAGCAGGCTCAGCGCAGAGACATAACATAAAACAGCAAATCATCTGTTGGACAGAGCCGAGCTCTCAAAACCAGAGCCAGCTAAGATGCAAACACCGCCCGCAGCAGAACTGCGTGCACCAAAAACTAACAGATACCCCCTGAGCAGAGAAGGGATGCGCATCGCTGGCAGATGCTGGCCTCCTTTGCCTGAGTGTAAATCTCTCTGCATCCCTCCAAGAGCTCTGTAAAAGCTTGGCTTGGTTTCCTCCCTCCTCCAGCGCCCGCCTCCTGGAGCCCAGGGCAGCACAGCAAGGTTTGCTCCCTGGGAAACAGCCGCTCCCAGCAGCCCTGAGACTGGGGAAGGCAGCTGGCAGCACCGCTCTCCGTGGAGGCACAGCCCCACATCCAGCGCCAAGGATGGGCCATCGGGTCTCTGTGGAGGCTTTGTGCTCGGGAGCCTGGGCACACAGGAAAGGGGAAAGAGCAACAGGCACTCTCAGAGCTGGGAAAAAACTTACACAAAACATCACGACTTAAAATCAGTATTTTCAGTGTATTTTGGTTGTTTTCCCTTTGTGTCCATTTCCTTGTCTCCTCCATTCATTTTCCCAGTCTCTACGCTGGCTGAGGGCACAGGGGGATGCCATCAGCTTCTTTGGAGGCTGAACTGCCAAAAAAAAGGTCAAACAAACAAAAAACCATGCCAAAACACCGCGTTCATTCATTCAGAGTGAGATTATGCAAGCTACCTAACAAATCTGGAAAAACATTTTTGAAAGCCAAGTGCAGTCTCATCTGACTGGTTTGTTCTGGCCAAAGGGCTTGCACTGCGTTCCCTGCTTGCCTTCAAGAAGGGAAGAGGCACCAGCAGCCAAAAGCCACCGTGTTAAAATTTTTTGCCAATTCAGAAGCGTTCACACCAGCCACCCTTTGTGTGTGCGTGTGAGTGAGAAATGTTACCAGCAGCAGGGAAGCTCTGGGCAGTAAATACCAGGCTGCATCTTGAGTTCCCTTGGCTCAGCGCTGGTCCAAGTGCCTTTTTTTCCGCAACATTTACCAGCGAGTAACCTAAAGCAGCCTGATTTTTATGCCATAAATTTAAAATAGTCAAGCATGGGGCTTGGGGCCCATGAGTCCTCAGGGCTGGCTGAAATCCCATCTGTAAACCCTGCCAATTAGTTACATTATGTTTATTTCCTTCATGAGGTAAGGAAAAATAAAAAAACAGAAGAAATGCAATCATTCTGAGCTGGAAAGAGGCTTTTCTCTGCCTCCTGCACAGACCGGGATCTCGGAGCACTAGGAAGCAGGTACAACAGCAGAACAACTGGCAGAGGAGGCAGCTGGAGAGCTTCCCACGCCTCATCCTTTGGCTTTCTTTGCACAATGCATAATGAACTCCACTCTACAGGCTTGATGCCTCACGCTGCCAAACACTTGGCCCTGGTTTGATGTATCTTCTTTCGGTTAAGCGTGCGTGTGTATGGATAACACCCAGTCCAAAACAGAAAAGGGAAAAACCAAATAAATCACACGATCCTTAAGAGACGAGTTGGAACTGCAGAGGAATAAGAGTCTTATTTTAGTAACAGCTGAATTGCAGGAGGACGCAGTCGCGCACCAGCAGACCCCATACCAGCGTGACCAGTTTGTTTCCTACAGGACAGGAGGATCCTTCTAGCTCAAGATAGTGAAAATACACGAGACTCACGGTAAAACCAACCCGAGCTGCCAAAGGCATGCAATAAACCTGACTTGGAATCATCACTTCTACCACCACCAGACAACGTGGAGCTTCTGAGGCTGCTCTCAAGTCCTGGGTACAAGCATCTGCCTTTACAGCCACCGGATCTCAAAGCCCAAACAAGCACCAAGCTCAGAGCCGGCTGGTGATCCCCGAGCAGTGATTCTGTGGCTCATGGCATGTGCCAAGCGAGTAATTCACACGCCATGGCTGCAGCTGGGGTACAGCCCGACCACCAGCACCTCTGCTTGGTCCTGGGCCAGTGGATAACCCACTGTGCACAGGGAGAAAGCCAGCCACGTGGGATAATAAAAGACCAATACTTTGATTTTTATCCACTATGCTAAAAAAAGACAAAGACATCAAAAAATACAAGACAACAAGGCTCTGTGCTTCCCAAAAGCTACCATTGTGTCACCATACAGATTTTACTGGAACTGCCCTTCTGTGAAGTTACGACTGATTCTAACTGGCATAGGAAGGGCTCACATTCCAATTCTTCCAGGCTAAGGCACGTAACAGAAAAAGATGGATTATTCCTAAATCTGAACACTCAGGGCGAGGAAAGAGTCCCAAGATCCGCTTCCTCCTTGAGGGATCCTACAAAGCAACCAACACAGCAGCTGCCCAGAGCAAGGCAGCGCTCTGTGTCCCCTCTGGCAGATGGCCGTGCCACCCTCCCCTTCCCCTTTTGCACGGCACACGGGCACAAGCATCGCGCACGTCCGCGTGCTTACCCAGGTGCTTGAGCCCAATCCTCCATCGCTTCAGTTAAACCAGAGGTGAGAGGGGGCTCCAGGAACCACAAGAGCTGCGGGTCTAAAGCCTGCACTTCAACAAGGCTCTCACGGGGAAGATGTGACACGGGGCAGGGTTGATGGGAGTGAGTGTTACAAATGGAGCTTTCAGAACCTTCCAGGAGGGGAAAATCCCTCCTGCTCCCTTCTCTGCAACATTCACATAACTTAATCCACTGCCCTTCACAGCATATGTCACTGATGTTCAGATTTTTTTTTCCTCACCCTCTCACCTTCAAAAATTATTTTGGTTCCAGATTTAATACTGATCCAGACTCCCAGCTTTTAAATGCCAGACAACACCTACAACCCTTCGAAAAAAACCAGGGGTTCAGATGAGGCAGATACTTTAAAAACAAACACACACCGCCACAAAAAAGAAACCCACCTCCAACAACCCAGCACTATGCACAGTAGCCTTGAGTCCAATTCAGATTTTAAATCATTCCTACAGAGACCTACTTCTACTACCCACAGTAAAGATTTTTGAGAAAATGAGCTCGTTGCTGTGGATTAATAATAGATCTATGCAGATTGATATTCCCAGGAGACAAAGGGAAAGGGAAAAATATTAAAAACTGATGCTCCTGGCAAATGAAAAACTAATGGACCATATTTTCCCAAAGGGATGGGAGGCGTTTTCATTTTATTTCACTCTGATGACTATGCGAGACCTGCCGTAATAGGTAACGCTCAGGGAGCGCCATCTCCAGCTGTATGGAAACACCTTGAAAATTTCATAGAGAATGCGGAGGGGAGTGTAAGTCATCAAATACCAAATCTCAGGAGCACTGAATGATCGTGAAACTGCAGCAGAATGTAGCTCTGTTTATGATTTACCTGAAAACCAAACGAATTCTGCAACATTTCAACGCAGAGTTTCTGTATAACTGTGGCAGGAACAGCAGGGATGCGAATTGGAACCAAAGCCCCTGTCAGCCAGGAATGTTGTTTTTTCAAAGCCAGTCTGCATTGGCGTATTTTCCTTTCAAACTCCTTTTAAGAGTTTCAACAACTCCAACAGAACAGTTAAAAGATTTCACTGTTGGTGACATCCTTGAAACCACTCAAGGTAACTCATGTTGTTTATAAATATTTACCAGCCAGAAACCCATGCAATCACCTGCATTTTCAAAACCACACAGACTACTAGAAAATTGATTCTTAAACGATTTAGAAATGAAAGAAGTCAAAACTGATCTGCATTATTTAATTTATTGACATAAAAGAAGAAGTAATTTGTAACAAACCATGTATTTACAATTTACATTGGTGGAAGATCTCTTAAGATCAATGAAAGAACGTGTCCCCAGAAGTGGGGTGCATTTGGGATGGTAGTTACGGTGTTCCTTAGAACTCCTTTGCATCAGATGATCTTCAATTTGCAAAGTTATGGTGAAGAGGTCTCCATCAACATGCTTCTTGCTTTTGGTCTAAATCATAAAAGAAATAGAAATTAGTTCAGATTAACACAGCTAAACAAAGGCCTGACTGTGCCATAGTATTAGGGAGTTACTAGACAGTAAAGTGGAACAACTGCAAATTGTACTCGCAGCAGCAGGGACATTAGAGCATTCGCATACTCCAGTGGCAAATCAATAAAAATATTACTATCATTTCAATTATGCTCAGAAGAGCACATTAGCCTAATTTAATTTAACCAAAAGTGGTCTCTAACGAATGCATTCCTCTGTGCAAAGTTCAGAGTTGTCAAAGCCACACTTGGCTGTGACACTGACACTTGTTCCGCGTGTATTTTTTATGCCATCTCTAACGTGAAATGTCGTATTTTGTGCAGGAACAAGAGGCCTCAGTAGCTAACCTGCGTGCAAGTTTCATACCATTTTCATAAAAATCCTGTGTGTATTTCAATTCGCTTAAGCTCACATTTGGTCCACAGTCTATGATTTACAGTCCCAAAGGCCACATAAAGCTGCTGATAGTAGGGAAAAGTCCAAGAATTAAAACTGTTGCCAACTGAGAGAATAACGTCTGATGCAACTCCCCATCAAGTGACAGCTGAGGACTATGACTCCAGATGCTGAGTCACACGGAAAAAGCAGCCACTCGATAGCCTGGACTGCACAAGAGGCCAGATTTTTAGCCCACATACAGAATGAAGCCTGCTGTTAAGACTTGCAAGTGAAATAACAGCCCACTAACAAAATATCTTCTTCCAAAATGTTTTGGAGTCTATATGCAGAAAATGGTTAGCCAATTCCCCAAAACCGATCAGTGGGCTTCTCATCCAACCCAGGTACGTGTCTTCCTTCGAGGGACACCTCGGAGCAAGGACCAAAAGGGAGGCGATCCTGGAGGGCCACCCAGATCCTCCAGCTTACTCAGTCAAGCTTGCTCCTCCTGAGACACCACAGGAACACCAACAACCAGGGAGATTATCTTCTCCTGGCATCTACCAGTAAAGTCAAGCAGCAACAGGGTGTTGGGAAGGCAAATCTGCAGCAATGGGCACGCGCTGCCATGCCAGACCTCTGTGCCAAAACCAGGGGGTGCCAAGCAGCGTTCCCACTGCGAGAGGAATGATGTGGGAGCAGGTGAGCGCCTGGACTAGCCTGCCGATAAAAAGCACATCATGGCACGGTGCCTAAGCGATGGCAGAGCCACAGCAGGATCCTGCCAAGGCAAAAGGAGTCACCGGCACGCTGAATTAGTGCTGCAAGAGGAGTAAAAAGCACAATGTTCCGATGCTCCGGGATAAGTCTGTCCAGCTAGAACGGTGCTGGGATGGAATCTTTCAGCACTGCAGGACCAGCCTCAAGAGATGGATGAGGCTGAAGGACAACCACATGGGCCTGAGGTCTCATTTCTGCTTCTGCAGTCTGGGAAACAGCAGGTGACAATAATAGCAAAGACCTTGGCAGTGACACCCTAAACCAGCCTTCTTGGGATTAAAACTACACAAAAGTCTTTCAAAGAATAGAGACCAAAGGAAGCTTTGCATCACTTCTCCGAACGAGAAAATCGTGAGCTTTGCCAGGGCTTGTACAGACCTTGAAGGCGAGGTAGCAGAGGAACAGGAACTTTCAGGTACAAGAACACCTCTGAAATAATTCAAATACCTGGAACCGAGTTAGAAAAGTGATAGAATCTGTGCAAGCAGCAAACAGGAAAAGAAAAAAAAAAAGCCTTTGGTAACAGAAATGCATCCAAAAAAAGGAAGAATTAGCTTAGGCAGCAAGACAAAAAAAATGAAGGAGCAGATTGGCATTTGATACAGCAGCTGAGGAGCTGGAACAGTGGCAGGCAAATGCCTCCTCCTGCAGCACACTGCAAGGTGGGATTTAAAGAAGAGACACACAAAAGCACGCATTTGACAGATACTTCAAGGAGAACTGCCAGCCTACATAGCAGGACACAGTGCCTCACACTGGCATGCACATATGGAATTTCATGAAGGAAAGGAAATTACGATCTTTTTTTTTTTTTTACATGAGGAGACCTCTTCTTTGGAATTTCTGAAATAATTCAAATTCCAGGTAAGTGGAAAAAAAATAAAGTTCTTATCCCATGCCTGTGCCCAGTTAAGACAGGTTTTGTACCTATCAGCATCCCAGTTCCAAGGAAATGGGAAAGGAGGGGTGGAGGAGGACTGGGGCACGCACCTCATTTGCAGCCCTCAGCATCTCACCAGAGATGAGCTGTGCAGTGAAACCAACGCAAGCTTAAAAAGCCTTTCAGAAGAGGAGCTAAATTATTCTGAGTAAGAACAATATTACTATTGTTTCCCCCCTCTTTTCTCCATCAAGAAACACAGGTATGTAATGCAGCATGGGTGCAGGATGCAGGCAACAGAAGCCATTTGATGACAAGGTAACGATTCCTGTGAACTTCAGCGGGGTTAGCAACCAAACAAAATGAAGCTATTCTACATTCTGATGAGAGAATTCACTCCATGTAATTTATTTGAAAGGTTAAACAGAATGCTAAGATGGAGTCGGTATGCCACAAAATGAAGAGACAAATAAAGCAAACAGAGTTACTTTGTCTTAAAAACACAGTGGGGCTTTTTCGCTGGCAAAAATATGGTTCAAGTCTGGCAGCTGTGCTCCAGTTTATTCCTGCAGCCACCTCTGTGCTTTACCTGTGAATTACCGTAAGAGCACACAGCAAAGCTTAGCTGCTCAACAGGCAAATGTCTGCTTCTACTAATATGAAGAAAACCAGCCCAGAGAGCATGTGCTGGACACAGAAAGGCCTCTGCAATTATCACTTAATTGTCCTTCATGGGCCAATACTGGGAGTCTCATACTTTCTCCTTAAGGCTGATCCCTCCTTCAGCACTTTTTAACTGGCTACTTAATTAGTCTCCCTTCCTGGGCTTAATTGTAAATTTGTTTTGATTAATTAGCCTCAGAGCTGACTTGGCACTTACTGAAATATAGAAGTGCTTAGTTTCTTCAGCATATAGGCAACTGCATCCAAGGGGAGCCCCCTCTTTGTCAGCAATAAAATTTAAAGTTCAGATGGTGTTTGAAAAAAAACTTCATAATTAACTTTCACTTCTTGTAATTGCCCCCCTCTGTCCTACAACACAAAAGTGACGATAACCTAAAGAAATGATCAAACTCAGTAATTTCAGGCCTCTTGTTCAGCGGATTAGACATCATGTTCATTAGCTGAATCCTGCAGTTTTAGATAAGATGACTTAATGCTCTTAAACACAAGTGATCATAAGCCTACTAGAATCCCAAACCAAGAGTGAGGGTTACCAGCACAGACAGCTCAGTTCTCATGGCACCACACCGGAAAGGTTTCCCTTACCAATCAGAAAAGTCACTTTGTGTTCCTCCAAAAGTTACTGAGTTTCATTGAAAACCCTCTGCACAACCTAGACAAGCCTGTCTGCAACACCTTTGGATGCTACTTTGCAAGTACTATAGCTCTGCATTGTGTTTACACCTCTGTTATCACTCCTGTCCTCTCCCTCTTTACAGCAGGTTGATTCCAGAAGACACCCGCGTGGTGTTACCATACATCTCCCATCTTGATCAGTTCTAATTTCAGCTACTGATACTGAAAACACAGGAAAAGGCAACTTAAACATCATGACCATTAAAAAAATTGTAACTAAATGTGTTAACAGCTATTGTACCCATTTAATAAACTTCCTAAATAGTTGTCAAGAGCACTGTAATTCTTCAGCTTTCAAATGTAAAAGTCCTTACCTATCAAGCTGCAAAGAGAAGTCAGAAATCTTGCTCAGGACATTAATACGTTCTTCTGTGAAGACTTTTAGATTTGCATGTCAACTGAACAGTCAGACTGAGAAAATAAACACTTGGCTTCTTTCAGCTCTTCTTTTCATCTGCTGCCCCTCTTGTGCTCCAAACAAGAAAAGATTGCAGAAGTGCACAGCAAATGTGGTTTTACAGTCTTTGTGCGCGCCTTTACTTGGGCACAGCAGTTTAAACTGGAGCTTTGTGGGTGTGCCTAAGGACACCGAGCACTCTAACATATTCATTCCCTAATAATCTGCAGCCAGCTGTTTTGACTGACGATCAACTATTGTTTTCATCTTCAAGCTGGACCACAGGAATCGCTTTGGTTGTCAAATCCTAAATGAAGCTTTTCCGTGCAATCAGAGAAATATTTGGCTTTGAGATCTCTTCTGACTACATTTGTGAACATCCATGAAGCAACAGGATATTCTGAAGAGGAAACATACCAGCTTGGGAAGACTAAGATATTCAGTTACAACAGCTGTCAATACCATTAAAGAGGCACGATCCATACTCTTCAGTTAGATGTATTATCTGCAATCAATCACCACTTAAAGAAAATCCTGCATTACAAAAGACATCATCCAACAGAGTTTATACATCTGTAGAAATGTAAGAAATATGCCTTCATGCTGGAATGCCTTTTCAGCTGTTATGAAATGAGAAAATAGCTCTTTAGGTTTATTGCATTCCCCAAGTGTTAATTTAAAATCATCTGCAGATAACCAATTCAGCTGTGTACTTGAAAATAGAAAGAATAGTATATGTGCCTCAACAGTTCGTTTTATTGGCGCTGTTTATTTTTCTGTAATTACTCAGCTCATACTATCTTCTTTTATGTTTACAGAGTTGTATAAATATGTATGTACACATCTGACAGTTTTGCAACCATTCTTCTGCCGCTTTAACCTACAAAAAAGCTTTGTTTAGTAAGACAGGAACAGCTTTGTAACCAAACGAAACTACAGAAACTTAGATTTTCAAAAGAACCTACTAACCAGTAAAGTATTTTTTCCTCAAAAGGAGCCAAAGCCTTACCAAAATCTGACTTTTTATGGTGGCGAGACATTGTCAGTTCATTTCCTCCAAATACACCCCTAGTTGTTACCACAATTCCTGCCACAGAACATGTGTACCCACCAACACGAAGTTGATGAAATACATGACTGCCTTTTGTTTGGGCTCAGCTCTCTCAATTACTGCTAACGGAAAGTGATGAATGCATACACTAAACCCGTGCTATCCGCCAGGAACGTTACGTGTACCACACCGGGAGCAGCAAAGGCCACGTATCTCTCACAGCAATCCCAGCTTCACGCGACAGCAGGTGACACTGGCTGACAGGCTTTGATCTGGCTCCGATCTCTCCCACCATTAGAGGCGATGTTCTGTATACTACTATAAGTAAAAAGTTGTGCCATCCAAGCTGGGCACGTAAAGCCATTATAGTCTATGAAATAATTTAAAAGCTACAACAATAAATAACATTTTTGAAACCCTAAGAATATATATTTAAGCTACAGAGCTCCAACATACTCTGTACGAGCTATTACTTCAGCATTTTACCAAGTCTAAATAATTGCCATATATATTTTGAAACCATCACAGCAGTCAGTGGAAGTCAGATCACTCAACAGAGCAGAAAAAATGCTGATAAGAAGAATCACACAGAGGCAGGGAGAAGAATGCCAACTTCTCAGATTTCAGGGAAGGCTTTTTTCTCTCTTTGCAATATCCCATTTGGTAAAGGAGAAAAGTAGACCACCAAAGGTTACCCACGACTACTGGCAGCCTGATATAACCAAAACCATAGGAAGTGGGAGCCAAAGCAAGACCAGGTAGAGGTGAAACATCTGCTGCTTCTCTTGTTTGCCACGCTGCGCACCTCAGCACCCATACAAGTCCTGCAACTCAAGCAGAACATTCTCCTGCACCTCCTCACACTGTATTCAGGCTAATGACAGGGAAATGAGTTTTTCACAAGGGTTCAGTTAAAAAAAAAATTAAATGCAATCCAGACAAACGGTAAACAGCCTAGCTCAACTAAACTCCTGCTGCTCACTAATGTTTTAAAAATCAGCTTTGAGTGGCTGCAACTAGTACAACATACATGCTCAGAATGAACTTAGCAAGGTTCAGTGCCAAGTCCTAATGTTAATGGAAACTGATTTACATCTGCTCGCAACAGAACTCAACTGAATTTATCTCCATCTGTAGCATACTCTTCTTCCTCCCTTCCACAAACCTCCGGAACGTAGATGCTGGGCAAGGACAAACAGTTGTGCTTGAAGCCCCATCTCGCGGCAAAAAGGGGAATTGTTTCTAAACTAAAGCAACATCCTAGATACAGCACCACGCTTGGCACAACTGATTTCGCCACTTAAAACAAAAAAAAACAACCAACAAACATTTTGAGATGAAGTTCAACAGTGCAACTAAAAAATGTTGTCCGCAAACTATACAGGACATTTCTCACAAGCAATCAACTAGCCAGGAAGCAACAAAAGCATCCAGCCTTGTAAGTTACATACTTGACCAAACCCACCCTATTCCCCTGATGCTCCCAGCCACAGAAAGAGGAAAACACAAGCAGGCATTCATGGCATGCTGACCTGGAACCTGCACTTGAACATCTGCCACTTTCCAGGCCATGTCAGGAAAAGGTCTGCACATGTGTTGCTTCTGCTTAAGAAAAACATCCTGAAGGATGGTTTTATCATCATTTCCTCATGACCCCAAGAAAAGCCACTTAAAACCTTGCTGACAAGTTGCAGGCAGTATAGTGCAGTGGGGGAAGACACACTGGTGCCTGATACAACAGCAACTGTGTATCAGCTCTTATCTGAACCTACCAAACTAGACCACGGTGCTGGAAAGGCAGGCTGCCTTCAGCTCCCTAAGAGCATACATCCACGTTTTGCTTTAGGGCCACAAGCTCCATAGTCCGTACACGTTCGTCAACCCCTTAAAGCACCCGTCTGCTACCCAGTCTGAGCAGAGAGGTAATGCAGAAGGAAACTTGCAAGGTATCTTCCTTCTGAACTCCCTGGCCCTTAACACAGCTGAAAAGCAGTCTTGTGCTGACTTTCAGCTGGAACCAAGGAGCCACTGGCCTCAGAGACCACCACATCCACCCTGAGCACTGGGAGACCTGCTTGGGCAAGGAGCAGAGGATCAGTGGTCTAATGCTAGCCCGGTACTCTTTTCCAAGTGGCAAATTTCCAGACCCCTGCAGGCCTGAGGAGCCGAAAGACTTGCAAACTAAATGTTTTACTGGGTGGGATCCCCTGAAGCAACAGAGACAGCATGTGTGCCCATCTGGTAGCTGGTATGGCTCCAACACAAGAAGGGACAATATTTGAATCTTGCTGACCTTGAAGAGGCCAACCCAAGCCCAGAACTTAGAAAAGCAGACAACATCAAATTATTATCAGCTGCAACTAAATGGCTTTTAACTCTTAAACTGCTTACAAAATTTGAGGCTGGGAAAAAATAAAGAAAAAAAGGTCCTTCTGTGTGACAGCAAATAGTCTGTATCAAGACAGAGGAAGAATTAAATGGCAACTGTCATGTTCCTCTGTTTCATCTGCTCAGAGCTGAGCATGACCTAGCCATGAATGCAAAGATGCCACAGAACTTCTATGAAGTATTTCCACTGTCAGCACTAATCAGAACGACTGGTTGAAAAAAGCGTATTATGTCAAATTTCTGAATCTAGAGGGTGTTTCATAGAGGCATGGTAGCCTTGCTGTCCTTTCACAGACACACGAAGTTAGCTGGAACTGAAAGCTTAAGGGAAGCACTAACACCAGTTCATGTTTCCTACTTCAATATGTATACCCCAGATTTAGCATAAAGATCATGGCTGAGACTGCTTTCAAGGTCAATACTCAGTCCCTACATGTTTCGTCCTTAAACAGTTTTCAATTCCAATTAGTTTTTCTATAGAGAAACTTGCTTTCTAGAACAGCAGTGAACCTGGAGAGAAAGCACCCAACCAGAAGAGCTGTGGTTTATGCTTATCTTCAGCCAGAAGGAACCTTGAAGAGCTTGGGAGACAAATGCTATGTATACCATCTGCTGTCTAGACTTGGCTTCTGGAGTATACAGTATAATTACAATTTTCCCAAAGGTCCTCGTTATTATCCAGGAGCACAGCAAGCGAAACAAAAGGAGATATTAAAGTAACACATTCGGCAATGACCTATCGCTGTCACACAAAATAGAGCTATCCGCAAGGTCCAGAGCTAATCAAGCCACAGCTTCCATACAAAAGATACGACCGATAAGCTCTTAAGAGCTCCCCCTTTTACAACACAAATTTGAGGCACAAATCCTACATCTGCTAGACAAGGAAGAAAGGCCTGTCATTAACATATTAGAAGAAGGCTGGACCCTAGCACACAGGCATTCCAGCAGCCCATCTCCTAGACAACAATTACTGGAATGCAAACAGTGGTCCTGCATTTAAACAGAGATTATTCTAAGGGGGTTGCACCAGACAGACATTAAGCCTATCAGATGGTAGCTGAAGATGTCAACATTTTTTCAAGTGCTGAGCATCTTTGGGAGATTGGGTATGTAAATACAATTTGTAACAACAACGTGCTTTACCCACAAATATACCTTTCTGTCTTTGGATTACACGAGAACAGTAACTGAGGCAGAGCGAGGCCCTTTAGCATGTCATTTGACAGTAAAATAATGGGGTTTTTTGGGGGGGTTGCTCTTTGCTCTTACGTTGATTTCAGCTGCCCTCTAGTAATTCATAAAGTTAAGCTGGACACACTGAAAACACTTTTTGTACATAAAAAGAACTTCTAAACATACAAAATCTTAAAAAGTGTTACAGCAAACTTTTCTGCAGGATGTTCTTCACCTGTTTTTGAGCTGTGTGAAGAGAAGAACACTTTCTTCATTCAGAAGATTACGTATGCTATATCCATTTCCTACAAATAAAAACAGAGAAGTTTTCTTTAGAAGCCACTAGCAGTTTTTGAAGTCCCATCCTGTCTTCAGCCAAGTGCATTTTTATTTCATATATTCTAACAGAAGGAATATTAGCCCCTAATCTGGGATGCCACTCCCACAGCAAGTTGTTGCATTTCAAAGCGATAACAAGGAATACAGCTAGTGTAATTTATTTCAACCTGTGGTAAGAATAAAGCGCATCTCGGCTGAGAAGATTTTTACTGAAAGGAATGTAATGGGCCTGAGCTCCCAGTTCTCATGAAACCCACATGAAAACTTTAAGGTGACTGAATTTACTTTAATTTACTCCTATAGAAAATGTCAATAAAGGTCACATATACCAGACCACAAAATTGTCTCTGCAGACCCCTCAACTTTTAAGCTTAAAACAAAACAAGCAAGCTTCCACTAAAGCACCGAGTATTAATTGAACTTTGATCATTAAAACAGAATGTCAGAGTGAAAAGTTAATGGCAAAACAAGTGGTAGCTTGTCATTTTCTAACATTGCAATGTTGTACAAAAGCCCTCTACAGCTTCACGAACAGCCTGCTTCAGAACTACTACAAACTCTCCTGCCTGCATTCTTGCTCACAGAAGGACAGCTTCCCGTAAGGAATTCATTCCCTTTTTATCTCAGAAGGGCAAAATCAGAGGTGTCTAAATTCTCAACAACCCACAGGAAGTTACAACCCATCAAACAAGACATTCTGCACCTTCTATACGTCAAGCACAAAGTGTAAAATGCGGTGAACTGAACCACAATGACTGTCATTCAAAGGGTAGGTCACCCACCCGTGTCCAGTGTTGGGTCACATTCCTTTCTTCATAACCCTCTACTTCACCCATCTCTACTCAACCTTATCTCTTCCCATCTCCAACAAATTCAACACATGTGCTTACCTGCTGGAACATAGAAGTAGTCTCCTGTAGTCAGATAATACACTGTCTTATGTAAGGTAACAATAATTTTCCCATGGATAACATGGAAAGCCTTAATGAAAGCAAAGGGATCTAAGATTAGCAATGCTTCCTCTGCAAACTTTCAAGTTATCCAAGAAAACACAATCTCTTTTGTGTACAAGTTGTAACAAAGACCAAAAAAAACAAATAAGCCATCAGAGCTGCAACCCCTTTTCCCCACCCTGTTGAAAAATAAGATGCACAACTTAAAAGGAGGGTGGGGGCAATTTTATTGGTTTAATATTTCTATCTTCCCTGCAAGATCCAGACAGTAGGCATACACGGGCATAAAGATTTAACGTGAAGCAAAGCAGGACAACGCGCATGCAAAGCACCTCTAGCAAGTTTCTTTGGTTATAACTGATGTTACAACTGAAATGATTCATTAATGTTTTCTGTATTTATTTGCATTATAGGGGGAAACGTCATGTGCTACTTCTAACCATTCTAAAATTTTCTGTTTGCATATAGTCCATTAAAAAAATAAGAAAGAAGCATACTTACTATTGTATCCATGTGGACATACTGGAGTCCCTTTTCTTTAAGTGGTTTCAAAATCAATCTACCAGCGGCAAAAGAAGATGTATTCAAATTTTTATATATTTCTACCGATTCATCTTTGAAGAAGCATGAGTGACTGCTTTCAGTGTTAACACATTCTACAAAAAAAGTCCAGGAGATTAACATTAACGACACTTAGTCTTGTTACTTGCTTAGTAACTATCCATTAAATCATACACATTACACATTGCTTCAGTGCAACACCCCCAAGAGCTGACTCAATATTTAACTGAAGAATCAGGACACTTCTCACGTGTCCCTCAGAATCTTCTCCAGAAGAGCAATTAATATTTCAACAGCTCACCTTTTTACAGACAGCGTGGCATGAACAATTTTTTTTCTTATCCATCTAAACACTTATAATTCAGAAAAGCCATTGGTCACATTCCCTCAACTCACCCAGAAGCACTTCCTGATTTGTTACTGGGTCCACTACAACAGTTGGCTTAGAAGTATCAGCTAGGGCATAATCCAAATTTGCAGGTATCTCACTTCCTGAGGAGACAAAAATAACCAAAACAAAACCAGAAAAACAATTACTCTACATTTTAAAAACTTATTGTATAACCACAGCTTTTCCACAATTTTAGATTTCACACATAAGTACCTAAATTTGTTTTGTTAAGTGACTAAGCAGACTGAGTACAATCTCTTCAAATAAAAGGAAACTGTCCACAGCAGTTCTCATTGGAAATATTTCTGTGCATAATAGATAACGGGTCTCTAAATCCTCAAGAATTTTCCAGAGGAATACCAAGTATTTATCCTATGCGATTAATGACAGTTATTTACTCAAAAATATCTGCATTTTAAGAGAAGTGCTCTTCTAGCAACAGATGCTGAGAGGATATTCAGACAGGATATTAAATATATGACAAACTACAAAGAACAAGTTTTCTTCCTTTTACCTACTGCTGATGGGCATCAGGAGACTTGAGAGAAAATGTTCAAAGGAGTAAGCACATACTCAAATTTTCTCTTCTCCAGAAATACCCTTACAGGAATCTTGCCATAAGTTGTAAATCAGAGCACTATTTCTATAATAAAAAAAGATTTTTCCAGACAAGGAAACAGCCTAAGAGTTGATGACAACCTTATGCTTTTCAAATAGAAAAGAGACCCTGGAGAATTTTCACGACACAATAAATATCCCAAAGCTCTCTTGCAGAACTCTCTCAAGCAGACAATTTTAGCTCCACGGTGCGCAGGAAATTTCTCTACAGTCAGAACAAGGATATCAAAGGCAAGCTATAGCACTTTGTAGGCACTCATGGCTGCTTAAATACGCTTATGCCAAGACAGTCGGGGTAAGAAGAAAGTTACTGTGTTTGAAATGGCTTTATTCCGACATAACCACCCCTCTATAAAAAGCAGCAGCAACAGGTGCAACTCTATACCTATAATCAGAGAATTTTTATTGTATCAATAAAATTTAGGAATTTGTCCTAGAAATTCTAATCAGATGACAGTCCTTGTACGCATCACTTAAAACTCAAGGATGCTAGCCAAAGATTCTCTCTCAGGATGAGTGCTTGCTCAAGAGGAAACCCGTCACTTCTGGAAGGCAGTTCAAATGCACCTGAAGCAGCCAGTAATTCTTGTAAGATACGGTATGAACAGCCACTGCCAGCTCAGGTTTATACGGACTACAAACTAGATCTATCAAAACACAAACTGCACTTAGATCAAAGGTTGACCTGGACCAGGATGCTGTCTTCCATCAATGGCCAAACACAGGTACCGCCTTCCACCCCGCAAAAACACTACAATAGAGTAACAGCACTCCCATGGAATACTCTCCACCTCCAACGTGCAGCTCATACACTTTATTACCCAATCAAACAAATGACAATTTATTTCTACTCCCCTTCACCAGGCCACTGGTGGTTTTCTAGGTCTTTCTCACACCTCCACAGTAGTCACTTCTCGTACAGAAGTCCTTCCATGCTTTTGACAAGCCTTCTCTGAAACTTACCTAATCTTACTACTTTCTTTTTGAGGTAAGGAGTCAAATTTACATGCAACACCCTAGAGCATCAGAAATTTGTACCAACATTCACTCTTTTCTTCATTATTTCTCTAATGATTGTTTCAGCCCTGATTTCTTTTAGAGCTGTGTCAGGACCATATGGCGTTTTTCATTTTTGTTAGTGTTTGTTTTATTTGTTCAATAACTTCATCTAGAAATGCTTCAGACAAAAGCTCTAGAGAGTCCCCAGAAAGAAAGGTTCTTTAGCACCAAAACATCTTCCACAAAGAACACAGAAAAAATAATTTGGCTTTTGGACTTTGACCGACCTCCCTTCTGAGCACTACCTACATATTGATTAATCTGGAGGCTCTAGCAAAGCCTGTTTCTGGGTGCTTAAACATAGATTTACTGCCCACTTGTATCCATTTTGTGCACTGTTCTTAAAGCTCTCCCTTCACCTACCTGGTTATGTTTTTGTACTTAGCCCACAATAGTTTAAAACTCTGTTGACACCTTACCCTGCCTTTTCAGATGTGATGTTACAGGTAGCATTAAAATGACCAAAAATATTTATACCTTAACGGTGCATTATGAATAGCACACTAATCAACAAGCTGATCAAGGTCAGAAGTACAGCTTCTGTTCTTTAACACCTGCTTTAAAAGCACCACAACACTTCTAGATATGTCCTGTATCTTTTCCTTTCCAACACTGAGAAGTTAAAAGTTTTCACAAGAAGATCATACAGCATTGCTATAGATGCAGTAAGAACAGGATTTTCCCCATCAGATCACATTAGCACATTTCATTATAAAACTACTTTCACCCAGAGAATTCAGTTGTTACAGGAGAAAAAAAAATCTTACAGCAAAGGAGTATTTTATTACTGGTTTTGGTTTTTGGTTGTTTATTTTTTTAAAGTATCAAAAGAAAAAAAAGGCTGTGCTTATACTTGTTTCATGTCTCTTCTGCTTGTGAGCACCCTTCCTCCGAACAATCTTCCTGTGAGGTTCTGTTTCTGGACACACTATTCCACTAATCACAAGCGCTCCTGAAACAAAAGGATGTTCAACAAAGTTCACTAAGCCACTTAATAATTATTGTATAAGAAGGAAGGTTTGCACAACCTACAAGCATTCAACTGAGTATATTTCCTTGATGCTGAACTTTTCAGATAGCTTTAGAAAGCCAGAAAAAAAAACCAAAAAGCTTTTCAACATCAAGTATTTTAGAGTGCAATACAACCCAAAACTTTTTGAAAATAATCTGATCGTATTTCAGTCAAAGAACACTTTAAAAAACCATGGCATAAGAGTCAAGTTTTAAGGCAAAATATCCATTTCAGACACACAAAGAAATACTATTTTCAAGCAGACTAATTAATTAGGAAAGGACCAAATTAGGCTGCACTGACAGAAAAAAACCCTGAGAAGAAAATGAATTCTATCACTTAGCCCATTTAACACTGCAATTGGATAAAATATTATAGGATCTGCTCTGGAGAGCAATCCCTGCACAGAGAAGAATGATCCTATGAACGACACAGTTAAGTTTTCTTTTTTTCCTGGTATCATTCAGAATCTTTGACGTAATAAACCTACTAGCACAGAGAAACCATTTGGTTCTTCCCTGAACAGTTAAGGAAAGGGTATGTAACATGCTCTGCTGACACTATTTCTATCTGAAACAGGAGTAGCAAGAGAGGAAGAAGGCTACACAGAAAGATGACTAAAAGCTGGAGACCGTAAGTAACCTATTTTTTAAAAACAACCAAATAGTAAACATCTCAAAGCTTTCATGGCACAAGATTAACCCACAGATTTCCCTTTACTGCCCTATCAGGAGAAAGCAAATAGGTATTTTGGAACTAATACCTGAAGGCTTCAAGGTATAGTTTACACGCTCGCCTCGCCAATATTCCAGAGGTCTCAGTCGTATCCTTTTTGTCCGACGAACATTAGGTGAGTTGGAAGGCATTACTAATTTAAGAGATTAAATCATTCACATTAAGCATGGAAAGAAAATTGAGAAACGGAAAACATGCAAGATTCTTTCCTGCTGTTCTGTATCAGGGTGTCAGCACTTCCCAGCTGATATTTGTGTCACAGTGCTATCACAACAGGAAAAGGGAATCAACTATTGCCAAAAGCCTTCTTTTGCATACACGAGCATGTCACTCACCTTTTTCCTAAACAGTCTCCATGATGACTTTACATTAGATTTCTTTCTATATATCTTAATGAGTCACTGAGATACAGACATTAAGGGCTCAAGCACAAGGAGCAGCAAACATGCTACAACTGTGAAGACAAAGCTCTCAAAGCCTAAAAAGCCTGCTTAAATCTGCGGGATTTCTTTAGCAGCAGTGAACAGGCACTGCCTCGGTCATGGCAAGAGGACAGTAAGAGAGGCCACAGAAGCAGTCCTTCCTCTTCCAGATTCTTCCGTCCCACCTCCAAGGCCCAGAGGGACAGCACTTCTGCCAACAGAAACTGCCCACATTTCCAAGGCTTCTCAGATAGGTATCTTCAGACTTACCTATTATATAGTCTCTATTTCAATTTTCTAAACTGCCATATAAGAATACAGTAAGATTTTAGTGTTTGTATAAAAGAAAAAAGCTCCTTAAGAGTTGAGCAAATTAGTCAAGAATATTTAAATGACTAAAAAAACCCACACAAACAACCAAACTTGCTGAAATAGTTTTCGAAGGTAGACAACTACAGTTCTGAACATAATAATAATAAAGGGAATCAAAAAATTAAAACAGACTACTGTGGGAGTACAATCCACTGCATGCCCACTGTTCCATCCTATCCAGACTCGGACCAGCACAGGAGGCAGGTTATTTATACCCCCCATTACATTGTGTAAAACTAATTCAAACTCTCTTACTGTTCTGAAGTGCAAGCAATGTCATGACTCAATGCAAAATTAAAAATGGAAATGTGACAGTTAAAAAGATAATTGTTGAATATAATAATAAAAAAGAAACACTAAAAGTTTTAAAAAGTAACTTAAAAATTGGAGCAGGGTTACCTAGTACCCTGAAGAGGAACTAACAAGCTTTATCTGTAAATACTTATCGACACACAAACCCATTTCTAGGTGTTTTCCTGTGTCTCCTTCATCAAAGTTTACACCAAGTTGGGAATGGATTAGTATTTACGCACTTACATTAAGATATTTTAAAATAATCTTACCTATTTTATGCTTTGCTATCTTGTCTGACAACATCTCTTTTAAATAACAACTCCAGTCTTCAGAATTATCTGAAAATACATTTAAACAACCACAACAGGCGTTTACTATTCCTGACTTCTATTCAGTATATCCGCTAGAAGCAACTAAAGGTGATCCAAGCAGAAGTCCCAATGTTAGTGCTCCCATTAACCTTTTTTTCTCTAAACATATATGAAACCCCATGTAGATTAACAGTATATGTAATTTGATTTCAAACAGTGTAAGCTTGAAAATTACACGAAAACTATACACTGAATATTCATCAGACCCATCCCTCTGCAAAAAGAAACATTGGCAGAGTTTAGCTACACATATAATTTTATCAACTGAAGTGCATTTTAGAACAAACTTATTATCAGAACACACACAAAACTAGGGCTCTGAAGAAAGCACTGCATGAACTAATAACTTACACAACTGGCCCCAAAACACTAACAAAAAGACTTTCTATCCCTGGGGCTCATATTCATCATGACAATAAGTGCAACTTGTGTAAGGAAACTTAAAAGATAACAAAATATTTTCAGGTGAACAGGCCTAAATTTTGGTCTAGGGTGGTCGGAAGTAATCGAATACAGTACATGGCAACACAGGCAACTGTTTTTAAATTTGTTCAAAGTATTTGGAAGGATAACTTTATCCTGGTAGGCTTGATGCCAAACCATGTTGTGCTTGTCCTTCCAAAGCTAACACGATGTAAAGCTGGCACGCTGTATCACGTATGTGGGCAGAAACGTGACCACAGCCAACCCAACCTGCACTGCTTATTCTGGACAAGCAGAATGCAACAGAAATTACTCCACCTTCAATTACAGTTATTATGACACTTATACATAAAATGCAAGAAAAGACCAACTTTAAACATTACCTGAAGATATTTTTGAAGACGTACTTCCAGAAGTAAATTTATTACAAGGTTCTAGAACAGGTCCACTTCAAGAAAAAAACAAAACACAAAAAAACCTGCTTGAATATGTTAAATAGCAAAGGAACATTACAGCAGCACCAGGAATAGCAACTTTAAGCTTTTTTCAGATTATGCTGTTTAGTTTTGGTTTTTTTTTTTTTCTTTCTAAACCTCTGTCTGTAACACTTCGACACTGAAGCAAATGACTGCTGGTAAAAAAATCCCAGGTCAGAAATCCATCAATTGCTCCTCTACTCGGTCATCAGGCAGACAAACTAGTGTTCACATCATCTCTCTCAAGAGATTTCCTGAACGTCTTGTCACTTTTTTCTTTTTCCTCCCTTCCAGAAGAAAGACTTTCTCCTCTCCTCTGTAGCATTACCTTTCAAACCATTTTCCATAGACTATGATTATAAAAGTACTTTAAAGAAACATTGTTCAATTTAGTTCTGTCTTCTAGTTCTAGAAGCACTGGTGTGTCTGTTCAAAAAAATCACACGCTAATACAGAAGCCTCAAAGGAAAAAATCACAAAAGGCAAGAAACTTACTGTGACCCCTTATGACAGTAAGAATTTCATTTGTTTATTAACTGTACTAGCATGGTATTTTAAACACCTCAGGCATGAATCACGATCTCTCTTCTACTAGATACTTTGCTAGTAGAACACATAACACAGTGGAAACACCAAATAGCCGTTCTGAGTGGAGCAGAAGTGGAATTAAATGCAAGTTTTACAGGCAACTCAGGAAATTACCTTTCACAACTCTTAGCCTTCTCAGCTGCAAAGGGATCTCTAGAAGAGAAAATTATTATTATTATTACACTTACTGTTAAGTCAATTCAACTTACTGAAAGGAACGTAGGTCAATAATTTTCCATACTGAACAGAACCATATAAAAGAAATTTTAAAAAAAGCAACACAAATAAGTGATTAAAAATTCAGACTAGTTAAAGAAACTTCCTCCTTTGTTTACCAATCATTAGTAAAATTCCTTCCACAAAAAATAAATGTAGCTGAAGAAATAGACTATACTATTTATAAACAAAGTAACAACCCTAACAGTGACATTATTCTACAGGGAGTGGGGGTGTGTGCATGTGTGGGGGTTTTTTAGTTTGCTTTTAAACTGGATCTGCTACTCAGGTCTCAAAAGAACACTGACATTCTGGCGCAAGTTTCCTCATGTAGCAGCAGGCACTAGGTTTGGCACCCACCTCTGAGAATAGGATGTTGATTACACCACTTAGTTCCTCTATTAGCTGTTCAACCAGCCTCAAACTGACATACTCGAACTGCATCACTACTTCTTAAAAGTTCACAAAATATGTTGAATTATCTACCAAGTTATACCACACTCACAAAGCATTAGATAAAAAGCTTACTGTAGTGCAGCTTGCACATTACGTTTTCTTTTGTTACTTTTTATTTCCACATCTGATAGCTTCTGTTTTTTCCTCGCCCCGTGCTGTACAGAAGAGCTGTTAGAATCCATTGGATTTTCAGTGTCTGAGGTGCCCTCAGAGTCTGAGCAAATGCTGCCAGTGATTCTGTGATTAACCTTTTTGTTTATCTTCCCTGAAGACTTAGCTGATCGTTTCTTTTCAGATTTCTGCATGCTGTCTGTGAGATGCTGTAGTGCTTTTACAGGAGCTGCGTTATTTGCACCGCCAAGTGACTCCAATGCACGCAATACATTTTTAGGTTTTACAGACTTATCCAACTTCTGAACCACAGAAGTCTCTGATTTCCGACGCAGGGGGGAGGTAAACACTTCATCCAGTTGTACAGGCTCTCTTTCAAGCCCCACCTCACCAGGTTCACTGTCAGAACTCTCCTCTCTTTGTAACTGAGGCTTTTTATTACTACTTTTTGTGACAGATTTTTTACTCTTCTTCCTTGGACTTTGTGCCAGTCTCTTAGCTACTGTACCTTTTGAAAGTTTCTGCTTAGCAGTTTGTTTCTTGGGAACTAAATGCTGAGAAGCTTTTGAAGCCGACTGCAGATGCTTTGAAGACTTGAGATTCTTTTTCAGAGACACAGTCCGCTCTTGCTGATGCCTAGGTGAGGGCATAGGCGAATCCTCACTTGGCATCAACCTTCTTTTACATTGTTCTGCATCAGATGTGTTTGTTTCCAATCCAGACCATGACAACATCAGTTCTTCAGCTTCTGGTTTCCTGGACGTGTCCTTTTTCTGCTTTGCAGAGCCTTGCCTAAGTGCACCTCTTTTAGTCTTTCCTATCAACACACAAAACACTTGGACATTAATATATTTTACCCATTAAACTTGAAGGAATATGTTGACATCTGAATGCAAAAAAAATAAACACAAGTATCATAAAAGTATCACAAAAGCAGATTTTTCCCTAAGATCTATAAGAAGGCTTTCCCTAAACTGTAGCATATGAAAAATTCAAAACAGTACTTTTGGTATATTTCCAGTATTTCCTAGCAGACAAAAAAAAGCAGAAATGTTACATTCAATCTGCTTTCCAGTTTTCAGTGCTTCCTGCTACAAAACCCTTCTCAAATAATTCCTAAAAACTGATCCCCTCCAGTTCAAACCACATATCTTACACTCCTTTCACCGGAGAGAGGAGCAAAAGCTTGTGGGTACCTACCTTATTTGTCTACTCATAAGAAAAGGCAACACTGTTAACTTAATTTTTAACAGAAGGGGCTTGGGAGTGAGGGGAAGAGCAAAGACAGTCAGTCTCCCTGCCTTATATACACCCAAACCAAACTGTGCAACAGAAACATCAGTTAGGAATCCATTAACATCTCTCATCTACATTATCCTCATTTCCCAATAAAGCACCACCAAAAAAAATCCATGTATACGACCTAGAAGGAAAAGTCTGAAGACCTGTTAAATAACTTACCCACGTGAGTACTGCTTTGCCTTTGAGACTTCAGGACCTTTCCTTTACTGTTAGAGGAGACTGGACCAAATCCCGATGTTCCTTTGGAGTCATGTACTTGGACATCCAAATGACGCATTTTCTGTTTACTAAGTGCTTCAACCTGTACTCTCGTGTTCTTGCCTTTCTTACTTTCTGTCTTCTCCTTTTCAGGGGGCTGAGATTTCAAAACAGCAGTTGCCTTTTCAGGGGGCTGAGATTTCAAAACAGCAGTTGCGGAGGCATCTTTTTTTGACTTTTTGTTCTTCCGGGGTATTGTAAACCAAGAATTAAAAGATTCACCATATGATTCATCAATTACAAAATCACATTCATTTTCCATTTCTATATCTTGATGTGTCACAGGAGGATGTGATGGTGGTGATATTGAGGCTGAATACCTAAAGAAAGGAGGGACAAAGTATTCAAATCATTTACGAGAAAAAAAAATGGAACTTCAATCTTGCAAATCCAGTGGTGACTCTAGAAAACCTAAACATGCTACAAGACATTCCTCAGAAGAATTATTATAAAGTCCATCATTTATTCCCCTTTATCTTCCCAAAAGGGCACAAAGCTTGCTTCCCCTTGCTTTGGCCTCATCTTAGTACATCATTATTTCTCAGATGCTCGACAGTCAACTTTCTGTCTAACCGGTCAGATCCTGATTAGCTCCAAAAAAGACTGATTGCTGCTAACTTCAGAATCACATAAGGTTTTCCTGAATCCTCCAACCTATCCATCAAAACACCTCAGGCTCAATCTGAAATACTATTCAATAGCTACATGCTAATTTTACTGGCAGACGAAAAGCAACTGCAGTTACATCCCAACAGCACAAAACCTTCAAACAACTATTCAAACCCTTTTTCAAGTAATGACAGACCATCCCAAAACATTACCCCAGACCATGTTTCCAGATAAAAGGATGTTGCTCCAGTACTCAGGACTAGGTTATTTTACTAGCAAATTATGCGCCATATTAAGCCTCAAACCAAACCATTTTCCAAGTGTTCCTGGTGCTACAGCTGCTACGGTGGCCGAAGAGAAAGCCGACTTCTCCTTCCGTACAGAAGACATAGTGCTACGTTCTGTTCCTTGCACAGGAACAACCTGCCCATCTCCCACAGCTTGTGGTCCTTCCAAATTTCCAACTTCCACGTGCCTCTTCACTGTAGCAGAAGTATTTTGGTCATCAAGATGTACCCTATGTATGAGAAAGCATTCACACATGATGCTATAAATCCTGGGTGAGCATGACAGTATCGTCTGGATGGACAGATGCTCTCATTTTCTCCTGCTGACAGTGTCTGACTTGTTACGAATGAGCTTCCGTCAGGTAATTTGCTGAAACACAGGTCAGCAGTACCACTTCCCAGCACAGCAGCAAGTGTCCAAATCAGTAAGGCAACATGGGGTCAGCTTGTGACTCTTGATCAAAGTGCAGGCTGCACAAATTCCTAATTTTAGGAGAATGCTCTTCGGGAATTGTGAGGTTTTCTCAGACCCCAGGTACACTCTCATCCCAATCTCACTCCATCACGTGTCTATGGGACCAGTGTCGGTCCTCCTCTACAACTTGCCCTGGAGATTCAGTCCTCCAGGAAAGCAAATGGTGGCTGGGACCGCTGGCCACTATTGCAGCTGGGCTTCAGACTTTCCAAAGAGGAGATAATGACCACAACTAAGGTTGTTCTACTTTGTATAAAACCTTTGCATATTCACAGCAAGAGGAACAATGACTGTTCATATTTGCTTTAGCAAATTTTTTGTTAACTTTTAAGGTCAACACTGTCAACAAGATTCACTGAAAAAGTCTATACTATCTGAGAAGCTGATGATTTGGGGCACTTTCCTGCAAAAAAGGAATTCAAATCTATCCTGACAGGCTTCCTGCACTGGGGTACTGCACTTCTGGGAATTAACCCTTATCACCAGAATATTTCATAAAAAACAATGCTGCCCTTTCTAAACCCAGACACAGAAATTTTCTAAAAAGCTTGAAACTATTTTTTATGAGTTCACAATCCAAACTCATAACTGATTGAAACCACCGTGTTAATTTACCCTACAGAGGGGTGGGGAGGGGGAAACGGGATCACCACATTCAGGTCTACTTACATATGCACAGGAGAACATTTCACTTCCTCCACAAGAATAGGTGATCCAACAGACCCAGGATCATCCTCAGGGTCCGAAAACTTGGCAGGACTTTCGTGTAGTACTTGGACATCTTTGAAGACATTATTTACTCCTCTTTCAGATGCAGGAGACTCTATTTTTTCAGAATTGGCTACGTCATCAGGTATTGCAGGCTTCAAGGGTGATTCATGTGACCATCCTGCCATACGTATTCAAGAGTTTTAATTACTCAAAACCTTACAAAATCCCAAGAAATAGTTACCCCAAAAAACTTCATTCAATAATAGTGCTACCAACCTCTGCTGCTGACTGCTTTTAGTGGTGATGGTGCAGGAACAGACTCTACAGGATTACAGGTTCTGTTCACAGAGTTAGTTAATCCTACATTTGGCTGTCATAGTCAATAAAGAACAATGAGACAGAGTAAAATATTTGACAAAGCAACAATATTTTGTTAAGAATATAATTTTCTACAGAACACAACATAATTTCCTTCCTTAATTCTTACTTATTTGAAGCACAGTTGTATTTTAATTAAATACTTCAACTTTCTATCACATAAGACTTTCTAGAACTGTAAATTCCAAACAGGTACGCTGTGTGCAGTAAAAATCAATTTACAGCTTTGAACAGACATCCTGCTAGTCTACAAGCAAGCTATTTATTCTTTTCATTAGAATGAATTAATTTAAACAATTTGCCTTTATTAAGTCAGGCTGAGGTTTTGCAATAATTACTTCAAGATTATACAGTATTCAAACATCAGACTAAAGTAAACAAGCACCATTTGAAAGGATGCCTGTTCTCATAGAATATCCTGCTTTTACAAAAAACAGTAGAATAAAAATATTAAAAGTAAATATACAAACTAGACTATCTGCATCATTCTCTCAGACAATGCACTAGAAGTCTTTCAACTTGTTTACACTTTTCCACAAAGTTATTTTACAAATAACAACTGTTTATGGGGAGTTGACAAGCTGTGTTTATACAGGAATCATCCTTCAGTTTTACTGTCCCTCTGATAGCTGAGAACTGTGTCTATACAGAAACCAATCCCAGTGGAGCCCGACAGCCACACCCACCACCAGTTATAAAGCAGCGTGCTTCAACCTGAGACCATGAGAAACTCAACTATCCTGGACAAAAAGCTGAAAAAGCTTTCATTAGCAAAAAGCCAAGAAAATAAGCTATTAAATAAATCTCATTAGGGAATAATCACTATCAGACCACAACAAGCTAAGAAAAAACCGTTACCACCAGCTATTACAGAAGGTTAAATTATAGCCTATACACTAATAGATGGGACATACAGAACTTATTCATTCAACATCCTACAGAACTAAACTTTGTACCCAATTGAAAGTGGACTCAACGCTACGCTGTGACACTGCCGTAACTAACTCACCCTCTGGCTCTGTGTTGAAGTCGTCTTCTCCTCATTTCTGACAATAGGAGTGGAGCAACAGGTTGCACTTGGAGAGTTTATTGTAAGATCATCATCACAATCTATAAAGAAAAAACTCTAAATAAGGGATTCATGGAAGTGTCCAGATTTCAATTATTTTAACAAGTTAAGGCTTGCCAACAAGGTAAGGCTTGTTAAGGTCACGCAAATCTACACAAGAAAGAAACTACTACTCAGGAAAAATATTACCTCTGTAAGACAGCCAAGAGTTTTAAAGGGCTGGGAAGGGAATGCATTTAAAAACTGTGAGAAAGACTTTATTTTTATCCATTTTATTGCTATTTATTTACCACTGAATAGAATACAAGAAATAATTTTTTTTAATTTAACCAGCAAATTAAGCAACACATCAAACAAAAGCTTACCTTCAAAACAATCCTGTATGAGTTTCAGCACGTTTTGACCTGGCCGTATATCAATCTTCTTTCTAGAAAGAAGAGGAAAAAAAATGCATTTTTAATCAAAAGTATTAAATGTTCCTATCTCAGCAGTATAAAAGCATTAAAGTTCTTAATACTTAGGATTGTACTTTAATATACTTGACCTACCATTTCCATGCACAGATATCTGCAAATATGCCTGTCTAAATAAAGTTTCCAGGACAAAAAAGCCCCACTGTCACAAAACATGATGAGAATGAAGAAATATCTCTACATAAAAGCAAGCATACAACTACTGCAGCAACCCTCATGTTGTAAAAGAGCTTTAGGATGAAGAGAGATCTCACTTGAAATAACAAATTATAAAAAAAAAAAAATCAATCCTCAAGTAATGTTGCCTGCACAGTGATCCAGTCTCAGCAGATCCAAAAATGAAATGTGTAGGTTGCACATCTACCTCTTCATACAAGGAGTCACCTGCTGCTTTTCTTTCTACCACCTATCCACAGTTACCCTGTGCATCTAGAAAAGATTCAGCAGCAAGGTTAGCTTGAGGTATCAAATTTGTAAGAAATGCTCCTTGGATTTCTGTTTCAGACCTCCCCAGGGCAAATGAAAATGGCAGAAATTCTCTTCTGCCTGGACCATGTTGATCAAAAACCCAAACTAACAAGAGAAAACCTATGGAGCATTTCTCCCATAACGATTATTATATGCCTTTAAAAACAGCTAATTCGGTAAGCTCACAAAATTTGCTCCTCCCACCACTACGAAATACAAGAAGTTTGGAAGACATCATACGATCAGTTTAATAGCATACACTCAATAACTTCTACATTAAGCTCTCAGACAAAAGTCAACACAATTTTTCCAATCGTATCTAAGAAAAAAATTTTAAATGTAAATTACCCTCCTCCATGGCAGAATCTTGTTCTGTAGTCTTTTTTTAAAAAATTCTGTGAAGAAATAAGAATCAGTTTTTACTAAGCATGTTGACACTCAGCAACCAACCTCCTGTTTCCTGTGTAAGCAAGTCTTGAGGATTCTCGATCCATCCGAAACCAGTGAGTTACTATTACAGCCCTGTTTTTCTTAGAACCTCTGTAACAACTGCTAGAAATTCAACTTTCCTCAAGAACCATCAAGCATCTGCTGCATTTAAAGTCAGAGATGCTTACAGGAGACGTATGTGACGGAAATCGCAGAGAATCTAAAAGAATTATGTAACAACACTGTGATGACTGCAGAAACACTCTTTTAAGTAAGGAAAAGGAATGAACTGCCACAAAGCAAGCCAGGACATAACCTTACAATGCATCCATTGCTCTGTGAGAGCTGCTCGCATGGAAATTCTTATGCCGTGTTTATCACAGGCAAGACCATGCTGGCAGGCAGTGAGAGCACATCAGCTGTTCCATGGTAAAACTAGAGACTCGATTAACTCCCAGCACTCGTTCATAAACTTGAACCTCAAGAACAATTTCAGTCATCCGAACACCAGCACAACTCCAGTCATCTATCACAACTAGAGCAGATACAACTCAAATGACAGTATATTACCATATATTCCCATTACCAGCATTAGTCTCTGTATCAACGAATGAAATGAAGCCTACTGAGCGGGGAACAGGAAAGACCATACAGGATGAAAACAGGCAGGAAGGGCAAGTCAAGAAAAATCAGAGCTAAGCAGAGTGCAGCTTTTCACCAAAGTGACAAAGAAATGTTTCAAAAAAAATCATAAATGCTTAACTGAAGAACAACAAGGACCTCTTCTTCATTTGTGTAAACTGGAATAGAGTGCATGCGCAACACGGAGATTACCTAGTCCTAACACAACAGAATTCAGCACAGTTCTCCCAAGTTTGCCACACTGACATTTCTTTGCATTCCTTTGTGGTTCCCCTTTGGATATTACTTCTAGCAATAAAAATAACCTAAACCATGTAAGGATTTATTCCACTGAAAACCTTCAACATCAGCTTAAAATGTCAGGAAGAAACTCTGTGTCACGCAGCAAAAAGCCTGAGAGAAAGTCATCACTTCAGGAGGAGCACAGAACCGGACTCCACAGCCAACCCACCACTCGGGCTTAACTTCTTTACAGTTTAAATGCAGCATAACCAACCAGCAAACAACCATCCATGTAAGAAAATGAAAGATCCCCGTGATGGCTCTAGAAGAGCTTTAAACAGTTTATTTATTGCTATGTTCATACCTCGCTACACATTAAGAGCTTTTAAAATTTAAGCTCGTCACAGATCTCCGACCGAGGCCGGCAGGAGGGGGATGAGCACATCTCTAGAGTGTCCAGACCAGAGGCGGGGGTGTTTACACGCTCACCCGCGACAGGAAGATCTCCACAGGCGGCCTCAGGGAAACGGGGCTCCCCACAGGCCAGCTCTCAGCGCGGAAGGCGCTTGTGCCGACAGCGGGGCTCGAGGGGAAGGGCAGAGCACTACCAGCGCTCCTGTTTTCCCCAGTGGCAGCG